>NC_092782.1:31639736-31942766 GCF_047496795.1 Chiloscyllium punctatum
TTAACTTATCGAAATGATCGTGCGGATGTATTATCAAGGCAGTTTATGGAGGATGCAGAATGCAAAGAGATGCCATGATAGCTGATTGTTGAATACAATAAAATGAAGACATATTGGTTAATCTCTGCTAAAGTGAAGGTCTTTATCTTATGTTCTAACGGGGTAGTATACTCAAAATAAGAGAAAGAATTTGGCATCATTCCCAACAATCTTCCTACCCTGGGATGTTGATGTTGATGTTGATTGATGGTATCATTACTAAAGTCACCCACAATGGATGCAGACTGCAGCAAAAAGCTGCTTTAGCTTCAGTGCGCAGTGAATGAGTTAAGGACATTAGTAAAGTTCAGGGAAGATTACTGCAAGCTTGCTGACTGTGGCAACTAGTGAGTTCTGTAATTCACAAGAACAGTTTGTACAACCAATTATCAATGAAAATAGACCTTATTTATGAAAAACACATTTATAAACAAAAAGTATCATGACTGGAAAATTATTGCTGTAATTATAAATTAAATATTGGGGTGTAAGAAAAGCAGTACATCTCTCACAGATAAACTTGTTGCATTTTATGGAGTGAGTCATCTTGCATTTGTCCACCTCGTTATGATCCCAGCTGATTGTAATACTGAACAAGTCAGATCTCAAAGTGAGACTGGGCTTGTTAGATCCTGGACAGAGTCTTCCATTGCCATGGGCAGTGATTTAGTGAGAAAGTTGGGAAAGACAGTGAGACTTAAAACTCAAGAATGCTCCCCCACCTACTGCCTATCATGGCGTGCTTCACTGCACAACATTCAGAGATACGTTGATTGAAGACTTAACAGCTAGATAGCCTGAGCACCATGTGATGTTACTGCCCTGTCTCACTGACTGTTGCTTTCTCCTCATGGAAGAGTTGAGATGTTGTGTGATTTGGTCAGAAAGCGGCTGGTCTGTTGAGGTTGGTGATTTGGTGGAAGAATGGAAGAGGATGGTGCTCATGGAGGCCACAAGAAGTTGGTGGTGACAGTGGAGTCAGCTGAAGGCTGGCAGAAACAAGCTGGTGAGCTACTGCTGCCAGGTAGCTGCACTGACTTTTATGCCAGGAATTGGTGCCATCTAGTTTCTCAGGCAAGGCGGGAAGAATTGAGAGCAGCATCAAAATATGGTGGCATTACCTAATGATCAGATGCAAATGCATTGAAAGAAGGTCGTGTCTACATATTAACAAAATTCAGAACTCACTACTTAAACTCTAAGGGAAAAAAAGGAAATCTTTTTCTGGATGTCAGAAATCTGACTTTTCTCATTCTCACTGTATTCTCCCAGCTTTCTATCTGTGCCTACGTCACTCAAGGCAGCAAAAGATTCCCCCAGATTCCCCATGCAAGACTGAAGGAAAAAGAGCTACTGAGGAATGCAGATGGCATTCTTGCCTCCATTTTCCCAAGGACAGGGAAGAGAAAGACCACTGCTGTGAATTATGTACTTACAGCTTTGCAGATTAATAGAAAGCCTGCCCTAAGTAGGTTCGTTAACTTTTAGCGAGATGTGTGAACTTTTTGGAAGGTATTGGGAATCAAACCAGTTTAGTAGAGGTGTGGGAAGGTGCAGTTTTAAGTTTATATGAGCTGTTGAGGCTAAGCATAGCTGATGAATCCTGCCTCATGACATATAAATTCAATGATTTGAAACAAGTGTCACTAACGTGCCTTGTCATGCTTTCCAGATCTCCCATTGCCCTCAGAAATGTGGGAAATTTTAACCTGGCAAAATTTTGTCCGAAAACGTTGAAGAGCAAACAGCGATAACTGGTCAGACTGGCTAATGCAGGCTGCCTTTTGCCAAACCCACCCACCAGTGTTCCTGTGGCCTTGCTGGCTGACCTGCCCATTCAAAATCTAACTCCTTTGTCCAGTGAAAACAGCAACCGTCTCTTGTTTCAACACTAGGGCTTTACACAGTTCCTAGCTCCAATGGTAAACAATAACCCTAGCAGTTTGGTTTAGATTGATGGAAAGTGTCAGGCGAAGCAAAGAGCTGCCATGAAGGTGAATGGTAGAACATGCTGTGATAATGGGTAGGTAGAATATGGATTGTTCCTTGATTTGAGTAATAATGTATTGCTGAAGGTAGTATTATTATGAATCATGCAGAATTCTGGAAAACTAAATGTCTTTAATTTGATATGTGATTATAATATTATAATATAACTTTTGAGCACCTAATATAACCAATGAACATGACATATAAACATCTGATAGAAAAATGTCTTTTCATAATCTCGATATTATGTTTCAAAATTAAAAATAACTTCCAAAGAATTGAATTATTCTGGACAAGAATCCAGTGGATAAGTAGTTCCCATATTACAATTTCTGAAAAACTCAAAGTATGTTAAGTTCTATAAAGTGACAATGAATAATTGCTTTCAATCATTATATGAATAGCTGTTTGCTGATTAAACAGATTACCCATTAAAATGAGCAAAACTTTTAACAGTCGCAATACAATACACATTCAGGGAAAGTTATTATTTAAAGAAGCCACAGAACGCAAAGTACAGAACTGAATGTATTGAACAAAAATGAAACTTGGCTACAAAATCTTTTTTAAACATGTTTTCAAAGAAAGACTGAACTCTAGTCCTAAATCTAGGGCACTTAGTAGACCTACTGGGGATGGAAATTTCATCCTCCTTCCAGAAGCAAAAGGAACTGCAATACTGGTTCTGGTTTCCACTCTTCAGAGACTGTTTTGGCTGTGCTGATATATAGGTCAAATCCCAAAAGTCCATATGAATAGCTTTCTGATGCCGCTTTTTATACTTCTCATGTTTAATCCTTGGCTCATCTCTGTCAGACCTGCATATATTATAATAATCAGGTTTATCTGAAGATTTGTATCTGTTGTATTTATGCATAATTAACTTATGCACTTGGCAATTCTCTACATACATTTACAAACAAAAGAGATGTTAGAGAGTGAATCAGTGCATGAAAGGTACAATTTGAGGTTATTTACCATTGTAAGACTGTCTGCCAGAAATTTTAACTCTTCCTTCTCAGCATAAACAGAACAATTCACTCTCACGGATCTTGTGGATATGTAGAAGACTCACACTGAATGCAGATGGATACCTATTAACAATATTCCAGTGATATCAGTAGGATCCTACTGCCTTTGCCCCAAACTTTCATTCCCAACCTATCCACATCACAATGCCAGATTTTTGTGAAACTGTCTCCTCATCCCTTAGCTGCAAGTTAACGAGGTGCTCAGAGGTGCTCCAATCTTCCTCTGTCAGCTGTTCCTCTGCGTGCTTCATTCTGTCTGTTCTGCTCAAATAGCTAAGACCCAAGCAGTCAAATATCCCAAGGTCTGAAATTTATTTCAGTGATGGTGTTTTGTACCTACATCAGTGCACTCAAATCTTGCTAGGAGTTAAAATCAGACTTTCCACATTGAGAGCAAAGCCATTTGTATGTAGGAGAATACATGTTAAATGAGCAGCATGCAGCTCGCCTCTATAAGGGGCAGACTTGTTATCCCCTGTACAGCAGCTTATGCTAAATAACGTTTTAACAGTTTCAATTTATTTGATTTATTCATTTCACATGGATTTTGTAGAAAAATACAGTGAAAAGTCTTGTATAGTGTCACCATACTCTGGCGCCATCTTAAAACACAGAAAAATAAACCAAAACATAGAATATAAAGGTAGAAAATAAAGAAAGTGTTCAACTTTACAGTCCTTCTTGTTAGGTGTTCCACCATGGGTCATGGACCTGGTGGCCAGGCATTAGCCCCGTTTCCCATGTTGTTGCCCACTCTTCAGTGCCATTTCACCTGCACTGACACTTTCGCCAGCATGAGTACTCACTGGACTTTGCCAATGCAGATGTCACAGATACTACCAGGTTCTGCAATCAACTCTGACTTGGCCATGAGGCTGCTTCACACCCACCTGATCAACATAGCTGCTGCCGATGCTGCTGGATCTCATTCTAGGCCAAAACCCACCCCGCTGAATCGGCACTGGACACAAACACCACTGGGAACCCAATCTCACCACCATGGCAGCTGTGAGTTTGCACTAGGACTGTCTCAGCAATGCAAAAGCCACTGGGAACTGAATCTCACCTCTGACACTGACATCATGGAGACTGCGCTGGGCCCCTCAAGTCTATGCTGGCCACATTCCAGTCTGCCCTGGGCCCATGTGAGTCTGCACTTGGCCCACTTGCTGCCACAACTGAGCTGTTCGACAAGAGTTAAGTAAAATAAAAGAGAAAAAATGTGAGAAAAGAGAGAAAGAAAATAAACAAGAAGAAAAGTGGATGGAGCATATGAGCCCTGGGCTTGGAACCCTTACTCTGCCACCATCTTACTGGAAACCAGTTTCATTACATTATAAACAAGATTTCTTTCTGGTATATTTTGCATTGGAGAAAAAATCTTCTCATTAACTTACTGATTTAATACAAAACCACTATTGTTTGAATCAGTCCCTTTTTAAAGCATGCATTTGTCCTCTGAGCAAATAATTTGCCTCACTAATGTATTCCATGTCCATGTGCATTTTCAAACATATACTTTCATCTCCAAGAAGAGTCAGGATGTAATAGTTACCCCATAGGCTACAGAAGCATAACAGATCTCTACTGTACCAATTATACCAGGTCTCGGAGGAATCCATTACAAGTAGTTAACCTTCCACAGCTTGGTATCATGAAGGTGGCATGCGTCAAAAGCTTGAAATTCCAGCAGAGTTTTGAGATGGGATTTGCACATGAGTTCTAAAAAGCTACTTCATGGTTATGGGTTCAAATATTGATAAGAAGAATTTCTTTGAGATGCTAAGATTTGCACTACCATCCCGTATTTATTTGTGTATTATTCTACATTATTCATTTCCTGACTTGGAATAAGAATATGTGAGCAGCAATCCTGTAGAAATTTTAAGTTCCAAGATTCTGTCAAATTCTGCAACAAAAATATATAAAAATGTACCATGTTTGCTATTTTTCAATATTATAAAATAGTTTTCCATTATTAATATCATGATTATACATCTACATCCTCTGTAAAACATTGTTTCATGTAGAAAATTTAAAAAGTATTAATTCTGAGAAATAAATTTGAGAATTTTTTTCCTGGTTATTTCTGATAATTGATTTATTTCTTTCATAAAATCGAGGAAGCTATTCAGGTCATCCTGTCTAATTCATCAGGCAGAACTACTTTAAATTATGAAACAATGCTGTTTATTTATTCATTCATTTAAGAGAATGGAACACACTATTTTGTAACCTTCAAGTATCCGATCAAAAAGTCATGTCTCGAAGGACAAAGGTCTTAAAAACATCTCTCAGAAATTCTTTCAAATCCAAAAGCTCAGGACACAAATGTTTTGAGTTATGGTATCCCACAAAAAAGCCTCTTATGATGCTGGATCATTCAAAGATATCTTGTAAAAAGAAATAAATGTTTTAAGACACACTCAACTAAAATTTTTGAGCATTGTCTGAATTGAAATTACTTTAAGTGCAAGCAATGGGCTTGCATTTAAAAAAAAACACAATAGTGTATTCTATAATTTTATGATTTGGAGTAACCTAAACTCACATGAATTAGGATTACTGGCTTTAATCATACCTTCATATCATGATATTCCAATTTAGAGAAATTGTCATTTGAATTATTAATTTCCAAAGGGCAGAAAATTGAGTAATTGACTGCAAGTACAAAGCTGAATGTTATCATCTCATTATAGGAAATAAGGTTACGAAGAGTACAGGAAATCACTAAAGTAATAATGATCCCTCAAAATGTTTTTTTTTAATAAGTGATGAGACAAACTGGGAACATATGTAGCTATAATAAATTAAGCCCATCTAAACAATACAGATAAACTGTGAAAACTAAGGAATCAGTCATGGCTAATTTGTTCCCTACACAATTAATTTTTGACAACATATGGTAGTATAGAGAAGTCATTTTCTTTCCTGGCAAGTGGAATAAGTAACCTTTCTTAGGCATTGATGGTCAGAACCCAATATTAATGCAAAAATGTATTGAAATATATTTGCTTAATGCCAATGTCCAAATTGTGTATATGTTTCAGACAGTGAAAATTCCAAATCTCCAATAAGCATAATTTTAACATGGCACATTCAGATTTGTGGGAATAACTCAAGTAACCACTTTGCACAAATATCTTCTGGATTTTTTTTGCGAAACATTGTTCTTGAAAGATATAGTTCTGAAATATACTGAATAATTGATTATACAAATACTGCATATTTGAAAGCTGTACTTAACTGCATTTAATATTAGCCTGTGATTTCAATTCTTTAATAATTAAATAAAATAAAGAATCACAACTGAATATTGGGTGCAGTGAAAATAGTCACCAGTAACTACATTGTTGTGCTATAGTTTAGAATTTGACTAACCTGTGATTTACAGATTTAAGTATGCTCCAAGATCCATCATGTTTCCTGTTGCCAAAAGAGGAAAACTTTTCAATTTTGTACCAATTGTTAAATGGCCAGACAAGATTCTTACTTGTGAGCAAAGGGGTAAGCCTATTTGCACACTTTAGACATGAGAACATCTCATTATTACTTAATCTCACCTCAATAATCCACCAGAGACTAGAAACTAGACTCCAAGAACAGCTGACATGGAAGTCAGAGCAGGTACCCGGCAATTCCCCCTCACCACATGTTGTTCTGGATCTCCATCTTGGATGCTGAGAAACAACATCTCAGGGCATACTCCATCGTTGTGACCACAAGCACCCCATATCCACAGACTTTAGCATCTAAGGTCATTGCATCATTATATCACATCTCCAGTCCACTTATGGTATAACCTTGTGTTTAATATGGCACTTCAAGCACACTAGCACCTCACATCACAATGCTGCAAGTACACTTTGTTTACAGGGACAGGCATCATCTTATGGATTGGACTAGTGTTCATCTCGGGGTTCCTTGCTCACTCTCCTAGCACTTGTTTACTTTGCCCTCTCTATACCCCTGCCTCATCTTGCCTTTTTGAACTTTGCCCCTTTAGCCAGAGCTTAAATGCTCACATCCCATCCATCTATCTTGCCTTTTAGTACAGTCACAAAGCTAGGCAGCTTGCTTTGGTTATCACAGTCATCTGTCAAGAGGGTGGATATGTTACTTCACAGCTATGTCAACCAAACATCTGCATCATGTAGGGACAGTACATTACCTTGTCTGGAATGTTTACCTGACGGTCCTGAAGCTGGGGCTGGTTACAGATACTGAAGCCTGGCTATTGTCCTATTTTTGCTGCATTTAAACATGGACGGCTTCAGTATCTGAGGAGTCGCAAATGGTGCTGAACATTGTGCAATCATCAGTGAACATCACCATTTCTGATCTTATGATGGAGGGAAGGTCATTGATGAAGCAAAAACATTGATGAAAATGTTTACTTTTAGGACATTACTGTGAGGAAGTCCTACAGAGGCGTACTGGAATTGAGATGACCTTCAAAGCCACAACTATCATCCTATGTGACAATCAGTGGGGAATTGCTCCCTAATTTCCATTGATTTTAATGTTGCTTGGGCTCCTTGATGGCGTACTCTGTTAAATGTGACCTTGATGTCAAGGGCTGTCACTCTCACCTCATCTCTGGAATTCAGTTCTTTCATCAATGTTTCAACCAAGGCTGTAATGAGGTCAGGAGCTGAGTGGCCCTAGCAGAACCCAAACTGGGCGTCACTGAGAAGGTTATTGCTGAGCAGCTGCTGCTTGATAGCACTGTTGATGACACCTTCAATTACTTTACTGGTGATCGAAAATCAACAGAGGAAGTGGTATTTGGTCAGATTAGAATTGTTCTGCTTTCTTTTGGGCATACTTGGGCAATTTTCTACAACATCAGCTAGATGCCAATGCTGTGACTGGAACAGATTGGCTAGGGGAGCAGCAAATTCTGGAGTTCAAATACTCAGTACTATGACTGGAACATTGTCAAGACCCAAAGCCTTTGCAGTATCCAGTGACTCCAACCGTTTCTTGATTATCACATGGAGTGAGTCAAATTATGTGAAGATCGGTAACTGTATGAGCAGGAGGTTTCCTTGCACGTGTTTAAACTAAAGCCATGAGACCTTATGGGATCTGGAGTCAATGTTGAGAACTTCCAGGTTAACTCTCTCCTGACTGTACACCATTGTGTGCTGCTAGCACTGCTGAGTCTGTCCTGTCAGTGGGAGAGGATGAATCAAGGGATGGTGATGGTAGTGTCTGGGACATTTTATGTAAGATATAATTCTGTGAGTATGAATATGTCAGGCTGTTGTTTCATTAGTCTGTGAGTGAACTCTCCCAATTTTGATACTAGACTTCAGATGTTAGTGAGGACTTTGTACGGTCAACAAGTCTGTTTCTGCTGTTCTTTTTTCTGGGGCCAAGATTGATGCCAGTTGGTCCACCTGGTTTCATTTCTTTGCTGAGACTTCATAGCGATTAATACAACTGAGTGGCTCGCTGGGATGCTTCAGAGGGCAGACAAGAGTCAATCACATTGCTTTGAGACTGCAGTCAGCTAGACCAGGTAAGGATGGCAGATTTCCATTCCTGAAGGACATTAGTGAGCCAGATGGGTTTTTTCCATCAATTAACAGTGAGATAGCAGAGTTTTGGGTTCATGTCACATTACAGGTGACCCCATTGCACCACACACACACACACACACACACATAAACAGACAAAGACCCACATGCACATGTGGAATGAATTTCTACTTGCAGAGTTACATTGTACTTTGCTCAAAAACTGCATGAATTCATGTAAAACTCTGTTATCTCACTTTTCAGATTAGAATCAATCTAAACATCATAGCATTGACAGAGAACACAGGGGGCTAACACCTTCAACATATTGTCTAGCTAACACTCATTGTTACAGCTAACCTGAGAATGCAACTTTTAAAAAAGGGATTTTGTGATTTACACATGAAAGAAGTGAACCCATCATGGTATTCAAACAGATGAAAGACTCAACAGACAATCAAGGTATTTTTCAATGTATAATTTCAGTTACATCACACTGTAAATATTTGCTATAAATTCTGTGACTTTGAATTATGTCATCCACTATCACTGGATGAAGGAGTGGCACTCCGAAAGCTAGTGTGCTTCCAATTAAACCTGTTGGACTATAACCTGGTGTTGTGTAATTTTTAACTTCCTCCATTCCAGTTGCAAAACTGGAGTTGGTCAGCAATGTTTCATGCAGGGAGGTGCACAACCAACCAGGAGGAACACATTATGAAAGCCAGGTATTAAAGACTTCTCAGTGAGGGGGTCCATTTGTAATATACTGACTATTTAAGAGCCCTAAGATCAATGGGTGATCTTAGAGAGGTCACTGGAGTCAGGGAAAGTCCCGGATGATTGGAAGACCGCTGTTGTAACCCCATAGTTCAAGAAAGGATCAAGACAAAAGATGGAAAATTATAGGCCAATTAGCCTAACCTCAATTGTTGGTAAAGTTCTAGAATCCATCGTTAAGGATGAGGTTTCTAAATTCTTGGAAGAGCAGGGTCAGACTAGAACAAGTCAACATGGATTTAGTAAGGGGAGGTCATGCCTGACAAACCTGTTAGAATTCTTTGAAGAGGTGACAAGTAGGTTAGACCAGGGAAACCCAGTGGATGTGGTCTATCTGGACTTCCAAAAGGCCTTTGATAAGGCCTCCTGCCATACGGGAGGCTGCTGAGTAAGGTGAGGGCCCATGGTGTTCGAGGTGAGCTACTGGCATGGATTGAGGATTGGCTGTCTGACAGAAGGCAAAGAGTTGGGATAAGAGGTTTTTTTTCAGAATGGCAGCCGGTGACAAGCGGTGTCCCGCAGGGTTCAGTGTTGGGACCGCAGCTGTTCACATTATATATTAATGATCTGGATGAAGGGACTGGGGGCATTCTAGCGAAGTTTGCCAATGATACGAAGATAGGTGGACAGGCAGGTAGTACTGAGGAAGTGGGGAGGCTGCAGAAGGATCTAGACAGTTTGGGAGAGTGGTCCAGGAAATGGCTGATGAAGGTCAACGTGAGCAAATGCGAGGTCTTGCACTTTGGAAAAAAGAATACAAGCGTGGTCTACTTTCTAAACGGTGAGAAAATTCATAAAGCCAAAGTACAAAGGGATCTGGGAGTGCTAGCCGAGGATTCTCTAAAGGTAACCATGCAGGTTGAATCCATGATTAAGAAAGCAAATGAAATGTTGTCTCTTATCTCAAGAGGGTTGGAATATAAAAGCAGCGATGTGCTACTGAGACTTTATACAGCTCTGGTTAGGCCCCATTTGGATTACTGTATCCAGGTTTGGGCCCCACACCTCAGGAGGGACATACTGGCACTGGAGCGTGTCCAGCAGAGATTCACACGGATGATCCCTGGAATGGTAGGTCTAACATATGAGGAACAGCTGAGGATCCTGGGATTGTACTCATTGGAGTTTAGAAGGTTAAGGGGAGATCTAATAGAAACTTACAAGATAATACATGGCTTGGAAAGGGTGGACGCTAAGAAATTGTTTCTGTTAGGCGAGGAGACTAGGACCCGTGGACACAGCCTTAAAATTAGAGGGGGTCAATTCAGAACAGAAATGCGGAGACATTTCTTCAGCCAGAGAGTGGTGGGCCTGTGGAATTCATTGCAGCAGAGTGCAGTGGAGGCCGGGACACTAAATGTCTTCAAGGCAGAGATTGATAAATTTTTGATGTCACAAGGAATTAAGGGCTATGGGGAGAATGCGGGTAAGTGGAGTTGAAATGCCCATCAGCCATGATTGAATGGCCGAGTGGACTCGATGGACCGAATGGCTTTACTTCCACTCCTGTGTCTGATGGTCTTATGGTCTTATGGGTGCTGCAGTCTCTCTTTTGCAAGTCGATTCATTTATTCTACCCAACTCAAGTGTAGGCGCAGTTCATTTTTTCTCCCTTTGCACACTTTTAATTTCCAGCATGATGGATAGAGCTAGCGAGTGCTTCTCTCTCAGTGGTTTCCAGGCTCGGTGTGCCAATGAACTTATAAACTGTCCAAATCCTGCTAGCCATCCCTATGAACGTTGCACAAGACCATGTCTCCATCAAGCTATCTGTATGAACTAACATCTGTCCACCAACTATCCCCAGACCCTGACATATGAGTTAACCATGCCAGGTGTAGTCATACACAATGTCGCTCCCGTCAACCACCTTGAAACCAGGGTGTTTTTGAATGTGGACCAACATCTGTTGCTGGTGGAATGTCCAATATGTTGGATCAGACATAATTGCTTTGAATGGTGGAGCAGGTTGTTAGCACCAAAGTACCTGCTCCAGCTGCTAATTTATGTGCTTGTTTGTTCACTTCAGGGTCAACTGGCCCAATTCCCTCAAAAAAAGCACACACCCCCACCCTCAACTTGTAAATACAACTTTCTGGGGCACTTTCTCCTTGAGTTCGATTTGTAGAGCCAGGGTATTGCTGTAACTCTATATTTCTGACCTGAGTCACCAGCTGCTACTATTCACTGTCAGCTGGAAAGAAAATCCAGCAAATCCACTCATATATGTGTCACTTCTGCTGTGGAGTTCCTACAATTCTGCTCAGCTCTATTCAGCAATGCACAGACTATTCAGTGCAGAAGAACTCGAATCTGTGTTCATTCCTACTTTAATGCTTCATCGAAATATCAGAATAAGAGTATATCCAAAATGCACTTTCTGGTTGGTCAACTGAATCTCAAACTAAAATGCTAATCCATATTCTAATAGTACAACAGACAAAATATGGTTAATTTTGATTATTCACTCCTTAACTTTGAATCTAAGTTTGTAATAAACTACATCAGTTACATTTAGAAAGCTCTGTGTGCATGTCAGTAGAAACTATACTGGAATTATGATTTGGAGATGCCGGTGTTGGACTGGGGTGCACAAAGTTAAAAATCACACAACACCAGGTTATAGTCCAACAGGTTTAATTGGAAGCACACTAGCTTTCGGAGCGGCCCACAATCACCTGATGAAGGAGCGTCGCTCCAAAAGCTAGTGTGCTTCCAATTAAACCTGTTGGACTATAACCTGGTGTTGTGTGATTTTTAACTTTATACTGGAATTAAGTTGTGAAATCTCTTTCAGGAGCCCACCCACTTTCAATTATTGCAAAGCAATTTTTAAGCTGTTGTAATAAATACCTATTCATCTTTAATATCTCCATCAGAAATTAAGTTGACCTGCATAATCTCTACTTGGCTTAATTCTGTTTGTATGGAACAGCCGTTCAACACATAGATAATTTAAAAGCTTCTTAATTTAATGGCTTCTACCAGTTACCCTTTCAATAAAAGGTGACAGTTAATTTTACTTGTATTCCTTAAATTATCCTCATCTGAAAATATGCTGGCATCTCATCATTGTTACTGTGTCAAACTCCTGGAACTCCCTCTCTAAGGGCATTGTGGGTGTGCTCACACAAAACGAATTGCAATGGTTTAAAAAAAGCAGCTCAGCACCTTCTGAAAAGCAATGAGGTGTGGACAATAAATGCTGGCCCAGACAGTATTGTCCATGTCCCATGAATAAATAAACAAAAACATATACTACATGCCTACAAGATGTCAAGAATACAAGCAATGACATGAAAGTTTTAGGCCTTAGATCATATTTTATTATTATTCCCTAGATTTGCTGGATCTGCAAAATCAGCAGATTAATTAAATCTATATTTCATCATGAATTTTAAATATTGTAAATAAATCGGAATTAATAAAATAGTTCTCCAGCTTTTGTTAGATTGCAATCATGTTAATTAAAATGATCTTGGGCTTTTTTAGGCAAATATTGATGTCATAAATACTGATGACAAGAATCCCAATATCAGTTTCATCTTGTCCTGGATCTGTATTTGGATGAATTTCAGTGCTCTCTCTCCCTCTGTAAGTTAAGTAAATAAAAGAAAACAGTGAATTAATTCTTGCAAACTCATGACACTTATTAAAATATTTCAATGTGCCCTGAGGAGTACCTATTTCAAAACAAAACTTGTAAAATAATTGCATTAATATAATCCCTTTCACATCCTCAGGATATGCCTAGTGCTTTGCAGCCAATTAAGCACTGTTTGAAATGTAGTCCTTGCTGGAATGCACAAAAGGTTCAGTGAGTTTTTACGCAACAGTGTTCCACCAACAGCCCTATAACAGTGTAAGATAGATTATTTGTGTATGCACGTATTTATTAGGTAAAGGTTTTTGCTATCTTTTCACTTATAAATGGTTTGCAAAATTGCACTGTAGCTAGAAATAATGAAATGATTAAAGTTGTTCAATCCCTACAAGACCTAATGTATGCTATTTAACTGACTATGCTATTTAGTTTCTGCTGAAAATGCAGGATGTGTGATTCATGCCAATTGACTTATTTTGTAGGTATTGTGAAATGAGATTGTTAAGGCTGCCTTAAGGAAGTGTAACAATAGATTGGTGGTTGATTAGTTATACCTTAAAAGGTAATCAAGTTGGCATCTGATATTTTGAAGGAAATATTTCATTTCTTTTGTGTTTTCTCCACAATAACACTTGCCATAATGAATGAGCAAGCAGCTCATGAGAGATAGTTAATAAAGATCTTGAGCTTTTCTTAACAACCTAGAGAAAGGATATATGAGGGTTACCAGTCAATCCTGTGGAAAATCAAAAACATTCATTCATTTCTCAGCAGACGTTGGGAGCAATTTATGCACCCAAAAAGAATGGATTTAAATATAGTGGGATCACAAACCCAACCTGTTTTAGTGGAAGGGTGATTCCAGGCCAGGCAACCAACTTGCTCACCAGAGGTTGTCTGACAATTTAAATATTATAATATGGTGGGTAGCTCAGAACTAACTGCTGTTCTAATTTTAATACTGACCAGCTGGGTTTTGCAGGCCTTGGCGAACCAACAAATAAAAGGATGAGAAGACTGTAGGATCCAAATCCTTACAATGTTTTATTTCAGTTAGATCCAGCTTATCAGTTTCACCAAGCAACTTCAACCCTCCAATTCCTTCCCCATCCCACTGACCATTCTACCCTCCCACTTCAACTCTTCTGATCTTTCCAGTGACTTTTTCAACTACGCCCTATGTATCCAATTTCCCACTAGACCTTTATATCCCTATTCATCATTCCTTAACTGCAACCTGGCGTTGAAGGCTTGCTCCCACCTACCACCAATCTTTCAGTTTGGCTGACAGCAACCCGGAAACAGACGCGTGAAATACCAATCAAGTCTTACTTGTAATTTCATCAACATGTGAGTGGAACTCAGTGTTCCAGCTTTCAGATTGCAAAGATGTGAATGTTCCCACTGTTGCCATCCACAGTTTCAACTCTCAGATCAAATCTTACTCTCTCATCACCTTCAAGTTAATATCCAGGCCTTTGCAAGTTTATGAACTCAGACACATACAGTAAATTGTTTCTGTAATCATATATGATATTGGATAAAACTGCTTTCAACAATATCCAGATTGCCTATTTCAAAACTATATTTGAACAATTTTAGACCTATGATTCATCCGAGGAGATAATTTATTATTGCAACAAGGAAAATGTTTAACAATTTTAATGCAACAGATTGATTAACATAAATCTCTTTGTTGAAATTTTAAAAATTGAGTTATTTGATGGAATTGCTTCAACAAATGTAGAATAATCTTTGATATTTTGTATAATTTTAGTTATATTATTCAAACATAAAGCCACTGGATATGTTGTTTCAGAATTCTGATATTGCAACCAAGACTACAGTATATCTGTGTTCCTAAATTACATTTACAGACAATTTTACAACTATCAGTGTTCAAAGCTCTACAGAGAATTATTTTTTTAAAAGGCATATTAAGTGATTTCCATCATAGGATGAGGGACAACAAAGTAAAATTGTGTCACTGTAATACATTAAGTGAATCATTTTTCATTTTCTGTCCATTGAAAGTACTACACACTCCAGGTCAGGTATAGTCTAAATTGATCAGAATGCATTGATTTCAAAAGATTTTTTAAACGTATATTGTAAGCATTGTTGTAGTGCTTTTTTTCCTGATTTATATTTAAACCATGGTATAATAGCATGAATAATATCACAGCAGGAATCTGGCACATTAATCCTTTCACAAGAAATATTAAAATGTGCAGAGAACACTGTTTCTGAAAGGTGGAAATTTGGAACAAGACATTTGTGAC
The DNA here is from genome assembly GCF_047496795.1 of Chiloscyllium punctatum. Lineage (NCBI taxonomy): Eukaryota > Metazoa > Chordata > Chondrichthyes > Orectolobiformes > Hemiscylliidae > Chiloscyllium > Chiloscyllium punctatum. The sequence continues at coordinate 31,654,987 of NC_092782.1, forward strand.
CAAATACCAGCTAGATGCAGGAAACATGGATAATTGTTGTGATTGGAAGGTCAGCCAGTGGACTTTATACAACATGAGTTTCTGGATTGGGTTTGTCAGTCTGGTCCAATCAGGGACCCCTGACTGATGGATAAGGACAGGAGTGCCTGAGTTTCTGCTCACGATAAGAGCCAACTCTGAGCTAGCAGAGTCAATGTCACGTGCTGTGTGCATATAAAGTAAGGGTGACTTGATGACGGGATACCAGCCTTCTTGGAGTTATTTCAATAATGATTCTAATAAAGGACTTGATCCTAATAATTGTTTATAATTGTTGTTATTGGATGGGACAGGTTAGTGAAGCTTTCTACCAGCAGCTACAGCTAACCTGATGCTCTCTGGAGACAAGGAGAACAATGGCAATTTTTATCATTGATTTTGGTTCACTAATTCTCTTTAGGGAAGAAAGTCTGCCAGCCTTAAGTGGCCTGGTCTTCATGTAACTCACAGTCATGTGGTTGATTCTGAAACAGCCTAGCAAGCCACTAAATTCAAGGGCAATAATGCCAGCATTGCCAGTAATTCCCATATCCCATGCAAGATTTTTTGTTAAATAATGTTCTGGTCATGGTGTTATGATTCCAGCTGATGGGTAATTCTGGACAAGTCGGATCCCAGAATGACACCTGACTTGATAAACTATATCTTTCAGTTTTGCAATGTAGTTAGCATGATAGTCAAACATTTAATATATTCACAATAGGCTATCAATATACTTTTAATCAAAGAACATCAACATTTATTACACAATTTAAAAAAGAACAAAACTACATTTATATCACAACTTGGAAAAGTCTTATCATAAACACCAAAATAAATATTCAACACTTTTTTCCCAGCAATAGCCTTTACAGACACTCAATCCTATTGAAGAAATACTTCAGTGGCACAGTGGTTAGCCCTACTGCCTCACAGCGCTGAGGAACTTGGTTTCGATTCACAGCCTCAGGCAGCCGTCTACGTGGAGTTTGAACATTCTCCCTGTGTCTGTGTGGACTTCCTCTGGCTGCTTGGGTCTCCTCCCACAGTCCAAAAGATGTGCAGGCCAGGTAGATTAGTCATGGGAAATACAGGGTTACAGCGTGGGGTGCTCTTCAGTGCTCAGTGTAGACATGGTGAGATGAATGGCCTGTTTCTGTTCTGTTAGGATTCTATTTTTACTCATTTTATACTCAATTGATTTCATGATAAACATTTCCTTTCCATGACTTTCTACACATTCATCAGAAATGCTTTTCTCCATTGCTATCTCTCTCTCACACTCACACAGACCGACACGTTGACTTTTATCAATTAATTTCAAGTAGAATATAAAATGCTTTTTCCAGAAACTTTGACTACTTTTATGCTGCTGAACATTACATCTGCTAGTTGAATCATTTGCTGCCACATGTATCATTGGTGCCTTCATGGAAGGCAACATTTTCTAATGATGCCTCAGAAATGGCCATGCTAAATTGCCCGTAGTGTTAGGTAAGGGGTAAATGTAGGGGTAGGGGTATGGGTGGGTTGCGCTTCGGCGGGTCGGTGTGGACTTGTTGGGGCCGAAGGGCCTGTTTCCACACTGTAAGTAATCTAATCTAATCTAATCTAATCTAATCTAAAAATCTTATGGGCTTGACTGTCATTCATGTTAGATGCTGTATATCCTGAGAGAATGCTCTCAGAGTCTACTTGTGAGTACCAATTTCTTCAGATGAAATCACATATATACTTAGTCCTGCAGCCACAAGTAAGTCTTCGGCCACCTCCCTGTCTGACTGGGAAAGTGTAATTCTCAACTGTTCAGTTCATTCAGTTTCAGTAAATTACTTAATGCCAGTGCGTCATGACTGCTTGGCCATTACTTAATCATAACAAAGATCTCAGGTAATAAGAGTTGCATGTGCTCTTTTCATGGTTTCATTTTCTGGTTGAAATTTTTACCATCTTGGAAGTGAGCATGGCCTATACTTTACTGGAATTATTGGTGATCTGTGTTGGCTCAGTGACTACTAACGGGCTGCTGAAATGTTGGACCAACCTCTCCCAAGATTACACATATTGTGACAAATCTGTCTTACATATTTGTATGCAGTTCTATAGGTTTATCTCATCTTCAATATTGGGTTGCTTCTAAATTTTAAATCATATAATGTTTATTTGCAGCCACCTCCTGCACATGAATAGGTAGAATGATCTCCTAATAGCTAGATGGAGCTTGGACATTTCCACTATCAAAGTAAAAGATACATAGATCTGACAGGCATGTTTGCTCACGATGTTCCCAAATTATTCAAGAGATTGTCATTACCCAGTTGACCTACACTCTAAAGCTGGGCTCCTTCAGCAAACAAGCCTCAGAGAAAACCTTTGCGTCCATCTCAACTGATTTAATCACTTAATTTAAGTATTACAAACTGACCAAGGCTCATTATTCCACATAGCCCACTTAAAATAACACTTAACTGCTATACTCACAAAGGGGCCATATATAGCACTGAATCCGGTTGATGTGAAAGTTAAAATTGCACCATGTTCAATGTTATAGTATAGATATTTTTGATCAAAGTGTTCAGACATGTTATAACCCACTACTGGAGCAGGTAGGACTTGAACACATACTTTCTGGCCCAGAGATTAGGGATTCTACCACTGCAAGTATTTTCTAACCAACTAGCCATTTGGACACAGAACTAGCTCAAAGGTAGAAGACAGAGGGTGGTGGTGGAAGGTTGTTTTCCAGACTGGAGGCCTGTGACCAGTGGAGTGCCACAAGGATCGGTGCTGGGTCCTCTACTTGTTGTCGTTTACATAAATGATTTGGATGTGACCATAAGAGGTACAGTTAGTAAGTTTGCAGATGACACCAAAATTGGAGGCGTAGTGGACAGTGAAAAGGGTTACCTCAGATTACAACAGGATCTTGACCAGATGGGCCAATGGGCTGAGAAGTGGCAGATGGAGTTTAATTCAGATAAATGCGAGGTGCTGCGTTTTGGGAAAGCAAATCTTAGCAGGACTTATACTCTTAATGGTAAGGTCCTAGGGAGTGTTGCTGAACAAAGAGACCTTGGAGTGCAGGTTCATAGCTCCTTGAAAGTGGAGTCGCAGGTAGATAGGATAGTGAAGAAGGCGTTTGGTATACTTTCCTTTATTGGTCAAGGTACTGAGTACAGGAGTTGGGAAGTCATGTTGCGGCTGTACAGGACATTGGTTAGGCTACTGTTGGAATATTGCGTGCAATTCTGGACTCCTTCTTATCGGAAAGATGTTGTGAAACTTGAAAGAGTTCAGAAAAGATTTACAAGGATGTTGCCAGGGTTGGAGGATTTGAGCTATAGGGAGAGGCTGAACAGGCTGGAGCTGTTTTCCCTGGAGCGTTAGACGCTGAGGGGTGACCTTATAGAGGTTTACAAAATTATGAGTGGCATGGATAGGGTAAATAGGCAAAGTCTTTTCCCAGGGGTGGAGGTGTCCAGAACTAGAGGGCATAGGTTTAGGGTGAGAGGGGGAAGATATAAAAGAGACCTAAGGGGCAACTTTTTCACACAGAGGGTGGTACGTGTATGGAATGAGCTGCCAGAGGAAGTGTTGGAGGCTGGTACAATTGTAACACTTAAGAGGCATTGGATGTGTACATGAACAGGAAGGGTTTGGAGGGATATGGGCCGGGTGCTGGCAGGTGGGACTAGATTGGGTTGGGATATCTGGTTGGCATGGACGGGTTGGACCGAAGGGTCTGTTTCCATGCTGTACATCTCTATGACTCTATGACTCTAATCCATTCGCAGGTGGTCTCACACATACCTCTGGAGCAGGACTTGAACCTGGGCCTCCCTAGTTCGGAGTCAGGGGCATTACCAGTGCATCACAAGAGACCTGATCTCCCTGATTTTGCAGCACAGGATTGCTTAAAGTACTTTAGTTGCTTTAATTATTCTAGCTAAAACTCCAATAATAACTCCAAACCACTAATAATTGCATACATTCCCCCAATAATAGTTCTGCATATTTAGACCACTCCTTACTTTCAACTTTTCTTCATTTGTGGTTCAATTTGCATACTTTCATTTTCTCACTATTTCTGCTCCCAATTAATATTATTCATTGTCCCAGAGAAAATAGTTGAGTTAATACAGGTACACAATCCTTTATCCAAAATGCTCGGGACCAGCTGGTTTTCGGATTTCAGAATAAGTGACAGTTTTATGGTGAAACTTTAAAATATCTTACCAGAGGAGCACAGTCACTAAGTAAAACAAGGCCTTGAAACAGAATTGAGGCCTGCCAGTGCTGAGCCGCATCCCCCACATCACATCTAAGTGACACTCATCGAGTGGGTGTGGAGTTGAGTTAACTGTTTGCATGCCAAACAACCTTGTTAATGAGAAAAAAGCTTCACAAAAAAATCTTCAGACTTTGAAACTTTTCAGATTTTGGGATTCCGGATAAAGGATTGTCTACCCGTACTGGAGATTACAGTGTATGCTTTTCTTTCTTGTTCAGTCTTATGAGCCACATCACCGTTTGACTTATTCAAAGGCAGTTGAGATAACTTTGATTAACATAAATGTTGGTCTAACTTAAGTAAAAAAAAACACTGTAAATGTGGGAATAATCTGAAATAAGACCTGAAAATGTTGGAGAAGCTTTGCAGAGAAAAACAATGTTGACATGTTGATCCAATATGACAGTACAGTAGAACCTCGATTATCCAAACATCAATTATCAACATTTCAGAACATCTGAACAAGATCTCAAGGTCCCACAAAAATGGCATTAGGCAACTCAATTAAACAGCATGATGGCGTGCATTGCTGGATAACTGAGAAATGTTCGGATAACCGGTACCTATTGTTTGCGGTTATCCGAATGATCAATTATCTGAAAAAAATACTCCCCACCCGTCTCATTCAGACAATTGAGGTTTGGCTGTAATCAGAAGATGAGTCAATGGACTCAAAACAATAACTAAAAACCGAAAGAACTGTGGACATTGGAAAATCAGAGGTAAAAATAGAAATTCCTGGAAAAGCTCAGCAAGTCTGGCAGCATCTGTAGAAAGAAAATGGAGTTAAAGTTTTGGGGTCAGTGTCCCTTCTCAGAACTCATGTGATGACTCATGTGGTTTAATCTGAAGAGATTAATACTCACATGCAGACTCTGAGAACAATTTCTCAGGAGATAAGGCACTGACATGAATGATAGTCAAGTAATTCTGAAGAAGGGTCAGTGAACCTGAAACATTAACTCTGATTTCTCTCCACAGATGCTGCCAGACCTGTTGAGTTTTTCTGCAACTTCTGCTTTTGTTTCAAAACATTGACCATTTCCTTTTCCACACATGCTGCCAAACCTGTTGAGTTAATCTAACTTTCCTGTATTTTAGTTGGAAAAGTGTCAACCAAAGCACTGCAGGTGAGGAAGAGGAAACCAAACAGATTTGGAGAACACATTCAGGCACAAAAGATCACCAATAGCATTTTAGTTACCATTTCAAGCATAACCTTTACACTATTTACAAAAAAAAACTACATGTGCTAGAAATCTGAAGTGAAAGCAAAATATGTTTGAATTACTCGGTTGATCATGCAGCATCAGTGTAGCTGATAAAAGATTGTCACTCCGAAATGTGCAGAATTGGAGCAAAAATTGGCTGGGTGTCATTTTTGGGGAGTTACCTGGAGTGGTTTGCCACATGAGCCCTGACAAACGTTCTCATGCTATTTTCCATAGCTTGCCTCATTATCGAGACACTACATCACTATGGTTACCCACTCATTCTACCTCCTTTTTGGCAGTAGGTGAAATACTCAGCATTGCTAGAACTCCCAGGTTTGCAGGCACTGCTGTCTTTCTTTCAAATTTAAAATGCATACAAGGCCAAGCCCTGTCAGCCCAGAGATGCCTTGTTCACTTCCTGTCAGTGGCTGACAGAGGCAAATGCTGACAAGGACCTGGAGATGCAGAGAAGTGCTTTCCCCAGGACTGCCAGTGGAGACTGCAGCACCAGACTTCACCAACTGTCTCCAAAGTTGCCTACACTGACAGTGTGGTGTCTACAATCCAGGGGAATACCCAGAAATGTTACAAGAAGACCAATGACCTTTTACAGTGCATGAGGCTAAGTGTCACCATCTTCTCTCCACTACCTGACACTCATTCTAACTTTGCTCCTGCACCCACTGCCCATAAGGGCTCATGAACTATTGCATGCAGCATTTTCCCTCAATGACTCATCCATCCGACCTGTCATACTACTAACCATTCGTGGCCTTTGCTTTGCCTGTACACTCACTCGAGATACCACACCACATTACTCACACCTCTATCAGCACTAACAACTGTGCCACCTCTTCCACCTGCAGAGACTCTGCTGTGAAGCCGGTAGCTCCATAAGACACCTCCTCCTCAACATCTGAGGACGAAGCCACAGGAAAGCTGCCTTCTGCCCCCTACATCAGCTCAGATACTGACTTTTGCTGGATTAGAGATGGGAACACCGCTACTGAGCATATCCCTGCCTCGTCTCCATAGCTGTCCAAGGAAGAAATGCCCCAGTTCACTGGCACTAAAAGGCCATCCAAAGACCAGATAGCTGTTCAGCATCACAGGGAAGATGACTGCAGGGTATCAGCGAATAAGAACTTCATCCAAATACCGATGCAGAACACAGAAGCAGCAGGCAGGTTTGTCAGAGACACTAGGAAAGGTGTTCGAAAGGTCGGAGGACATTGTAACCTGCTGCCCCTGGCATGCAAACATCTGGCAACTCCGATGGACAGATCTATGGTTGCCATGGAGAACCAGATCTAGTGCTCTCAGTGTGTGGTGTATGCATGCAAAGACCTGCATTCCGTCACCCTAACCTTTGATGCTCAACACCAACAGCAAGGTGACAAAAGGCCAAGAAACTTTGAAGTCACTCCAGGTGCTCCTTCCTCACATAGAGACAGCGTGGTACCAGAAAGCACCCAGCCAAGGACAGGAGCTACATATAGACTCTGCTGAAGACTCATCTTGAGGCACGCCAGAGGTGGCTGGGGCCTTTCACCTCCACCCAGCTTGCCACCTTCAACCCGGTGGGAGTTCAAGCCAAGAAACGTGCAGACACTGAGCTGATCAAGTGATGCTTTCTTTCTGGATGGTGCTGGCGTGAAGTGCCAGACATAATCTGCATGGAAACCCAATGCTGAAAAGTAATCCAATGTCTCTAATTGGCCCCAGTGAAAGAAGATGTGGCATTATAGAGACAATGGACAGCACCACATGACATTCTGACATACCACCTCTGGAAAGATGTAACATCACCATCCTTCTGTTGTCTGCACACATTCCATGTATTTTCCCCACATCAGGAGGGAAGCTATGGTTGCAAGCTCTGTAGTAAGGGTTGGCTCAGCATCTGCCAGAGGTTGATGCTGTTCCTAGGCTTGCAGACGCATGTGTTCCTCATCCATTCATACAGTCACTCTTATTACAGCGCAAACAGGGACATCCTGGCATCCAGTTTGTGTGTGTGAATCCACTGGCGATCATTCCAATGAGCCTCTGTGGAGAATATCAAAAAATGTTTGTTAATTCTCTCATCTTTTAGAAAGACCATGTTGGTATCAGTTCTTTCATACATAAATCGCAAAACCTTTTTTTAAAAGTTGCATTCTCAAGTGCACTGATACCAACTCAAGAACTAAGACCAACATTCTAAAAGATGAGAGACTTAACAAACAATCTGGGTCTTTTTCAATATATAATTTCAGTTACATCACGCTGGAAACTTTTGCTATAAATTCTGTGTCTTACAATCTTATTCTCCACAATCACCTGATGAAGGAGCAGCACTCCGAAAGCAAGTGTTTCCAAATAAACCTGTTGGACTATAACCTGGTGTTGTGTGATTTTTAACTTTGTACACCCCAGTCCAACACCAGCATCTCCAAATTAGCACACCTTAATGGACAGCCCTCGGTTCCCCATGATCTCATGATGTTTACTAGACATCGTTATCATCAGTCTTTGGGATCTTACCATGTATACCCATTAATTTACATCCCAGTATTAACGGTTATATTCTTTCTCAGACATTGTCAGACATGCTTATCTCTAAGGACTGTTTGAATTCTGTTTTCATTCTACTCCTTGCTATACTTATAAAATTCTATACTCATCTTATATTTCATACTGTGCTAATTACAGGAGATACAAAAAGATGTTAATTCCTACTAATTGCTATAAAATTCATAGCACTTACAATATAAAATTAGTTATATAAAGTTATATGGTTACACTGAATGTTAGAATTCTTTAGCAAATGACTTGTGAGCAGCTTTTCTTCCACCTGACTTTGGAATGTCAAACAAACACCTGCGTCTCTATATTGTAGCTGCAACTGTAATTCCTTCTGTTCACACGCTGTCTTAAAGCATATTTTAAACAGGTGAGTATTTCTAAGATTAAATTTACTGATGCTAGAACATCAAACATGGAACATTAGAGTGCAGCACAAGCACTTTGGCCCTCGATGTTGTGCCAACTTGCTAAACCAATCTGAAGCCCATCTCTCCTACACTATTCCATTTTCATCCATATGTTTATCCAATGACCATTTGAAGTTGGCAAGTCTACTACTGTTGCAGGCAGTGCGTTCCACACCCCTACTACTCTCTGAGCAAAGAAACTACCTCTGACATCTGTCCTCCATCGATCACCTCTCAATTTAAAGCTATCTCCCCTCATGCTAACCATCACCATTAGAGGAAAAAGTCTCTCACTGTCTACCTTATCTAACCCTCTGATTATCTAATATATCTCAATTAATCACCTCTCAACTTTCTTCTCTTTAACGAAAACAGACGCAAATCTCTCAGTCTTTCCTCATAAGACCTTCCCATCATACCAGGCAATAGCCTAGTAAATCCCCTCTGGATCCTTTCCAACGCTTCTACATTCGTCCTAGAATCCAGTGACCAGAACTGTACGCAATACTTCCAAGTGCAGCCGCACCAGAGTTTTGTACAGCTGAAACATGACCTCATGGCTCCAAAACTCAATCCCTCTATCAATAAAAGCTAACATGCCCTTAACAACCCTATCAACCTGGGTGGCAACTTTCAGGGATCTATATATGTGGACACTGAGATTTTTGCTCATCTACAGTATCAAGAATCTTACCATTAGCCCAGTACTCTTTATTCCTGTAGCTCATTCTACACCAACTCTTTTATTTAAAAAGATAACATTTATTCAAAATCCATTAATAAGACTGAAACTCAGTCAGGTTCACTGTTCAATAAGCTTGCTTGAACTCCTGAGGTTTTACAGCATATAATTGTGTTCTCCTTTTACATTGTCAATAGTTTCTGTCATTGTAGCATCATACATTTCTTTTAATTCTTGCTAAAGTACAAACAGTGGGCTGTCTGTTCCCAGACATTTCTTATCAAGCTGCATCTTACACACCTCTGCTGCTATGGGTTTATACAGAACTGTGTATTGAATTGTAAGATTCTTTGTTCTGCATAGACACTGTTACCTTAGATTTATGTTATTCTCAAAGCGACCATTGTCCTAATTTATGATCTCACTTTAATTCTGAATTAAGCAAGCTAATTTTGTTACCGCAGCTAAAAATCTTCTCTGCCATATTTATGACACAATGGGCAGCCATCTTGTGCCACCTCTGGCTATGGGTTGCCCAAACAGGTACTAATGACACGTTAATGCATGCAAATAGCCCTTTTGTCATTCACTAGTAAGATTCTAGCCTTATTATTCAAAATTTACTTGCCGAATTGAATTCTTTTCTTGACATCAAGAATCTCATCAGTCCCAATATCACCATAATTTCCAATGGATTTGCTAATGGCCACATTGCTCAGGGGCAAGGAAAATAACTGTTATATCTCTGTAGATACAATCAGATCTGCTGCAGATTTCCAGCCATTTCTATATTTACTTTAAATAATCAACAAAGTTACTTTCATTCTCAGAAGGACAATGTTAATCAGTGTCCCCTATTATCAATTGCTTACCAATATTATTATACACTGCCACCCAGTTAATAAATTAAGTACAATAATACATTTTATTTGTAAATTTTTGAAACATTTAAAGTATTTGTTGATTTCACATATTTTGGTTGTTTGCTTTATAGTTTGCTTCATTGTATGAATAAATTCATGACAAATATATTAATTGTAATCAGCTGTGTGCCATGAAGTCATTTGGTCAGTATGAGATTTGCAGAGAATGTTTGATTATCTTATGTTTTTGTACTGTGAATTATTGTGTGCAAACTTTTATTCAGACATACAAAAAGGAAGTCTCTGTGGTGATTATCATCCAAAGGTCAATGTATGACATTTAGTTTCATTAATTTTAAGAATGATGAATACATGATCCAGTTATACAATTGCAAGTAATAATAAACATACTTGTGCCCTCTGTTCACCTTAGTAGCGAGTATTCCTACATAATTTGTGAGATCCATGGCAGATTCCATAAAAACTTGCATTACCTCTTAAACATCGGAAAAAGTTACTAAAACTTCAAAAACAGTGAATGCTGATAAGATTTAAGACACGTCAAAACCACCTTCTCTTCATTAGAAGGCATAACAAAAGGAGTTTGAGAAGATGCCTGGCAGGTAATTACTCAGATAATGAATGCCTTAATTACAAATGTTTATGCAGTCTGTATATCAGTCTCTGGGTTTGACCATTTTGTCTAAAACTATTGCTTTCAATTTTGTTTTAACCAGTAGTTTTCTGATGAGACCAGTTAGGTGAATTGAAAATTATTGAAATACATGATTAAATGTGAATTACTGGAAGATATTATGAACAGGTCAATTAATCAACTGATAGTGTTTGGAACCGTCCTTTATATGATGCCGATACCCCATATCTTATGTTGTTTGCTGCTCTATGATTTTTGTCCTGTATTTTAGATCTTTGTTTTTTTATGAAGGAGCACTATGCATCTCTCCATTACCCACACTCAGTTTTAACTAAATACTCTGGACACCCTACGCCCCCTCCCCCATACTGTAAGATTCCCCAATTATGATCATCCTTGTTATGAAACACATCTGATTTACTGGAGGTATCATTGAGTTTTGCTCAGACAAAATCTGTTGCTAGCACCTTTGAAGTGTGCATCAAAATCACCATCTGACTGCCCCGTTCTGAAGTAGTCAGGTTATGCAGGATAGCTACTGCTGCTATCAGCAGGCACCCAGTCTATTGAATGAGCAGAAAACTCTGTTAATGTTCCCCCAGGACCCTAATTCCATTCTCACTGCAAATGATCATGTAGACAATTTAAGAAGATTTAATATGTGGTGAAAATTGAGAATGCAAAATGATGTTGAATACTGCGGCTGAGGCCTAATGCTGATAGCAATTTTGTATGTGCAGAGAGTTAATCTTACAAATCTAACAAAGCAGCCTTGTGGCCCAGCCCTGAGCATCAAATCCAATTCTATAGGATGCTATTAAGTTATATCTGTCATGGCTTTGCCCTTGAAAAGAAGAATAATGATCAGATTTGCTTTATTCTATTTGTTTCCTAGGAGAACTAATAAAAGAAAATTAAATGTTTGGTTTCCTTCCTTTGATGCAAAAATGTCAGTTTTCTTCTAGAGGTTCAGATTTCCACTACTAAGCTATTTCTATCTGTGTTAAATATCATTGCACCTTTAATGGTTTCAAAGTATTTTTGCAGATAATACAAGCTCCAAAATGTATATCCATGCAAGCAATATAACAAAAGTTTGCATTGCATTTTAGAAATATGTCATTTCTAAGGCAGTTACAGTGTAAAATCATATTGCAACAGATGTGGAATGATAACATCTAAGCTGTCAGTCTAATAGCAGTAGCAATGTGTGTGCCTCCTTAGGTGAGCTTCCCCATGGTCTATTGGGATAAAGTTGAAAGAGGGAGACCAGAGGCTGAGTGATGGCAGACCAGATGAAAAATGATAAAGCTGTGAGGCCGTTGGATTGTGAATTGAAGGTGAAAAAGGATAGTGATAGACACCATGATGGCATATCACATAGAATAGCAGTGCATGAGTCACTGTGATAGAACTTAATTGACTTCATCTCAGAGTGTTAGGACATGGTTTACATCTGGAAATTCTCTATAGAATTCATGCCAAATCTCAGCCATGCCAGTGTAATGAAATGGCCAAACAAAATCTAAACTTTTCCTGATTGAGGGACAGGATAATTAGATAGAAAAATTACAGACTGAGGCACTCAAAGCTCCGAAAAAAAGAGAAGGTGATAAAGAAAAGGAAGCAATAACAAGGCAAAGATAAATTCTGAAGAAAGGTTTCCACAGGTCCTGCATGTAAAGTTTTTTTGTAAATACAGCAAAGTTTAAGGGTACTATACTGGTTTGAAATAACATTTTATAATTATATCTTAGCTCATGTTTTAAACAGTTTTGTTTGAATTTCTGCTTCTGACTTAATTAACAGTCAGGCCAGCTGCTTACAAGGCTGGGTTTAAATAGCCTGAAGGGTACTCAATAGTTTGGATTAAAAGATTATGCCTGTTTTAATTATGTTAGAGGCAATTCTTTGTCAGCTTTAATGAAATAAGTAAACTATTTGAATTTAATAGTTTGAACTGAGTGTGATGCCTATCTTTAAACAAGGAACATGTGCTTTGAAAAAGTTTTAGTTTGCTAACTAACTTGGTCAATTAACTTTATGTGCAAAATAAGGTATCCATATTTTAAAAGTACATCCTGATATTTTGTAAAAAACATTTGTTCTTAATAGCTTCGCATTCCTGGGAATGTTAAGTGATTGGTTTTTCAATAATTGGCATTATTGTCTAGAAGATATAATAGTTTATACAACTTATCTGTTTTTAAATGGATGTATCATTTGTTCACACAATGAAATTTATGGGGAGGTGATGGCCTAATGGTATTAGCATGGACTGTCAACCCAGAGATGCAGATAATGTTTGGGAAACCAGGTTTGAATCTTGTCATGGCAAATGGTGGAATTTGAATTCAATAAAAAATATCTGAAATTAGGAGTTTAATGATGACCATGAATCCACGCCAATTGTCGAGAAACCGATTTGGCTCACTAATGCCCTTTAAGGAAGGAAACTGCCATCCTTACCTGGTCTGGCCTGTATGTGACTCCAGACCCACAGCAATGTGGTTCACTCTTAACTGCTCTCTGGGAAATTAGGGATGGGCAATAAATGTTGCCTTGTCAGCTACACTCTCATCCTGTGAATGAATACAGAATAAAGGAAGAAATATTAGTTTCCACAGTGTGGCAATAACAGCTGGCATTTGTTAGCCCACATGATCATAGTTACAAGACTAAACTTTCTTAAGTCAATGGAAAGACTTTAATAAAATCATTTCCCCAATAAGGACTGAAGCACCCTTGGAATTAGAAATAGCAATTGCAAACTCATGGCTGAATTTCATCAAAAATCAGATAAATGTCAATCTACGCAAGTTTTATTAAGGGCACACTCTGTGAACTTTATCAAGTCACCTCATGCAATTTTACTTATTTTTCTAATCAACCTGATCAGGAATGTTACCGCACACGTCTGGAGTAGGTGGGACTTGAATCCAAGATTCCCAGTCCAGGGATAGGGGCACTACCACTGTGCCACAATAGGGCCCCACCTTCTGCCCAACCCCTACCCATGAAAATTTATGCAGCACACCTTATTATAGATGTACCATACCCCCACAACATCACACTCCCACTATATTATGCTCACCGGCTACAGAAGCACTCGCCCCCGCAGGAACCTTCAGGATTGCTGTCAACAGTGCCATATTTACATTTCAATTCTGCACAAATGACACCAGGCCAGAAATGCTCTTCCCAGTTGTAGTGTCAGAAGAACTACCTTGCAAACAGCCAGCACAGACCAGTTAGCTCCCTGGTTTGGTGATGAAGCTGGGATCCTGGTGAATGGGGTCATGAACAGGAGGACCATCTCCTTTCCACAGGATGTCCAGAGGAGACCACAGTGCCAGATTCTGTCTGTCTAGTCCCAGGTTGCCACCCAGGTCAGTGCAGTAAAGACAAACACCGAGGAACTGCAGGAAGAAAGTTCCTTCATCTATCTGCTTTCTGCAATTTCACATTCACTCTTTATCTACACTGCACCTACTTCCCACCAAGACTCAAGGTCAACCACTCTCAGTGTTGCAGGCATCATCGGCCCTCACTCGTTCTCAACCAACCCAACATCTCAGACTATTAACCCTTCCTGCCCTCTGCCCAGCCTTCTTTCTCATCCAGTACACCTCACAAGCTTTCCTCCAAATACACCCCAATATTGATGGTTTTTCCACCACTTATGTTTCACTCAATCTGTCCCCTTGCCCCATTCCAGGAGAAACCTTCCCACAGTAAGGCAGAGGAACAAGATGGCTGATGGGAAGGTGGGAAGGGGGTGGGGGTGGTGGGAGGCAGCTTTCATCTCATCACTCTTTCTGAGAGGGGAATCCATACACTAGCAGGAGCATACCATAATCATTCATGTGGTGGGAATTGGCAACCAAATCAAATTTGTTGTCAAGTGCTGTGCTTTACTTCTATTACTGCCACTGTGGTTATATTGAGCTGAAAAATGTGGTGCTGGAAAAGCGCAGCAGGTCAGGCAGCATCCAAAGAGCAGGAGAATCGACGTTTCAGGCATAAGCCCTTCTTCACGAATGAAGAAGGTGTGACAAGCAGGCTAAGATAAAAGAGGGACTTGGGGAAGGGGCGTTGGGAATGCAATAGGTGGAAGGAGGTTAAGGTGAGGGTGATAGGCCGGAGAGGGGGTGGGGGCGGAGAGGTCGGGAAAAGATTGCAGGTCAAGAAGGCGGTGCTGAGTCTGAGGGTTGGGACTGAGATAAGGTGGGGGGAGGAGAAATGAGGAAGCTGGAGAAATCTGCATTCATCCCTTGTGGTTGGAGGGTTCCTAGGCGGAAGAGGAGACGCTCTTCCTCCAGGTGTAGTGTTGCCATGGTCTGGCGATGGAGGAGGCCAAGGACCTGCATGTCCTTGGCGGAGTGGGAGGGGGAGTTAAAGTATTCAGCCACAGGGTGGTTGGGTTGGTTGGTGCGGGTGTCCCAGGGGTGTTCTCTGAAACATTCCGCAAGTAGGCAGCCTGTCTCCCCAATGTAGAGGAGGCCACATCGGGTGCAGCGGATACAGTAAATGATGTGTGTGGAGGTGCAGGTGAATTTGTGATGGATGTGGAAGGATCCCTTAGGGCCTTGGAGGGAAGTGAGAGGGGATGTGTGGGCGTAAGTTTTGTATTTCTTGGGGAACCAACCCAACCGCCCCGTGGCTGAAAGACCAACCCAACCACCCGTGGCTGAACACTTTAACTCCCCCTCCCACTCCACCAAGGACATGCAGGTCCTTGGCCTCCTCTATTGCCAGACCATGACCACACAATGCCTGGAGGAAGAGCGCCTCATCTTCCGCCTAGGAACCCTCCAACCACAAAGGATGAATGCAGATTTATCCAGCTTCCTCATTTCCCCTCCCACCCCCTCATCTCAGTACCAACCCTCAGACTCAGCACCACCTTCTTGACCTGCAATCTTCTTCCCGACCTCTCCGCCCCCACCCCCTCTCCGGCCTATCACCCTCACCTTAACCTCCTTCCACCTATCGCATTCCCAATGCCCCTCTCCCAAGTCCCTCCTCCCTACCTTTTAACTTAGCCTGCTTGGCACACCCTCCTCATTCCTGAAGAAGGGCTTATGCCCGAAACGTCGATTCTCCTGCTCCTTGGATGCTGTCTGACCTACTGCACTTTTCCAGCAATACATTGTTCAGTTCTGATCTCCAGCATCTGCAGTCCTCACTTTCCACTCTGGTTATATTCTTAATTTGCCCAAACCTCACCCATTTTGCAACTCATTCTCCTTCTTGACTCCTTCAGGCACTGTTAGAATCCAGTTGGTGGCCCCAAAGTGTTATCATATCCTCCAATTTTCTTGGAAAAGCCACTGATCCCTCAAGGGAAGCATCGGGAAGGCTGTTTCCTACACCCTCCTGCAGCTCAGGTATTGACATCTCAGTGAGTACTTTAGCTACATTATAGTCCAGAGATACTGCTGGTAAGTTCCTCACTGTCACACCTCCACAGCTGGCAAAGGAACAAACACCCAAGGTCACTGGGGGCTCAAGGGACCCACTGGACATGAAGCAACTCTACAACTCCAAGAAGGATAGGACCCCATTAATGGCAACTGTTAATAACACAAGGAGACACAGAAGGTAGCAGGTAGGTCGTGTTGGAATCATAAAACAATAAGATATAGGTGCGGAATTAAGCATTCAGCTCATCAGCTTTGCTCCACAATGGCTGATATGTTTCTCAACCCCATTCTCCCTGTAATCTTCACTCCCTTTCCAAATCAAGAACCCATCTCTGTATTAAATACACCCAATGACTTGACCTCTATAGCACTCTGTGGCAATGAGTTCCACAGATTCACCATGCTCTGGCAGAAGAAATTCCTCCTCGTCTCAGTTAGATAGGGCCATCCCTTCACTCTGAGGCTGTGCCCTTGGGTCCTCACCTCTCCTACTGGTGGAAACATCTTCCCTACATTCATTCTACCCAGGCCTGTCAGTATTCTGTAAGTTTCGATCAGATCCCTCTTCATCCTTCGAAACTCCATCATCCTCAAACATGCCTCTTATGACAAGCCCTACTTTCATTCTTGTAAACCTTCTCTGGAGTCCCTCTAATGCCAGAACATCCTTCCCTAGATTTGAGGCCTAAAATATTCCAGATGCCATCTGACTAGAGACTTATACAGTGTCAGCAATGCATCTCTGCTTTTGCATTCTAGCCCTCTTGAAACCAATGCAAACATTGAATTTCCTTCCTAATTGCCATCTGAACTTGCACGTTAACCTAAAGAGAATCCTGAACTCTGACTCCCAAGTCCCTTTGTACTTCAGATTTCCAAAGCCTTTCCCCAGTTAGAAAATAGTCTACACCTCTACTCTTCCTACGAAGGTATATAACCATACCCATTCCTACACTGTATTCCATATGCCACTTCTTTGCCCACTCTCCTAACCTGTCAAATTTCTCCTGCAGCCTCCCTGCCTCCTCAGCACTATCTGCCCCTCCACCTGTTGCTGTGGCAGCTGCCAACTTAGCAACAATGTCCTCAGTTCCTTCAGTGTTCAGTAAACTTGAAGTTTGAAGGTGCCCACTAATGCTCACTGTACTGTACTGCCTCTGGCAACTGCGTGTCTGGCTGCCATCATGGAGAAACTAATAGCTGCAGTGGAGAGCTAGGTCTGACATGCTCAGAGTTTGTTGGATATATACCCAAAACCTGCACATGATCGCTGAAGCCATTGGTACTCAGCACCATCAGCAAAGTGATAGGGTCACCAGAGATCTCAACCTCCCCCTAGGTGCCGTCTCCTAAAAAGGAGGTAGGATGGTGCCAGTAGGCATTTAGCCAGAGGAGGGACCACATAAAGCACCCCCCACTCCCAGCAGTCTCCCCTAGCCCCCACAACCCATACTGCCCACTTCTGTCTTACCTGCAATTTCTGATCCTGTAGGAGCTCAACCTGATGAGGCTGAATCTATAAGTGGCTAGAACACAGTCAAATGTTTGGGCCCTCTAGCCACTCATGTTCAAATATCCAAGGCCAAATGGCTCCACTTTAGTCAGGATACCTTCATCTCAGCTGTGGGACCTTGTTGGAGGGAAAGGGACTTATCTGAGGGCACTTGTCACATTTGAAATGGTGAGAGTGAATGTCATCTTAGCAATCCACAAGAATGAAGATACAGAGGCAATGCATCACCCGATGGCCCAACTCGATCCTAGTGGTAATAATCCTCTCCAGAGCATCCAGATTAGCATGAAAAGTTTTCATGATTGAATGAAGGAGTATCGGATGTTGTGAAGGCTTTCATTACTTTGTAGCCTGAAATTTAATTGAACAACACAAACCTTATTCTAAGATAAACCATTAAGCAGCTCTGGTTGGAGTTTTATTGGGGATGCTGGCCTCAGCAACATCAAACATTTGCAGTCAGTTTTCAGTTTCACTGAATTAGCAGAAAAGAAAATTGGGCTGATGAGAAATGAACAGCCAGTGCTCACTATCAGTTTACCACTCACACCAAAATTAAAAAGTGCCTCTATTATACCTAACAGACAACATTTCGAAGAACATATTTTTTTTTCCGCTTATTATTTTCTTTGGCAGTCATTTACTTAAGTAGTTATAGTTTGATATGATTAGATTAGGTTCCCCACAGTGTGAAAACAGGCTCTTCTGCCCGACAAGTCCACACCAACCCTCTGAAGAGTAACCCACCCAGACCCATTTCCCTCTAATGCAGCTAACACTTTGGGCAATTTAGCATGGCCAATTCACCTGACCTGCACACCTTTGGACTGGGGGGGGGGGGAAACCAGTGCACCCGGAGAAACCCAAGCCGACACAGGGAGAATGTGCAAACTCCACACAGACAATCACCCCAGGCTGGAATCAAACCCAGGTCCCTGGCACTGTGAGGCAGCAGTGCTCACCACTGAGCCACCGCACTGCCCTATGTCATTTTCTGTTTGCACTCATTGCACAACTGAAATGTTCAGGAAGCTTTTAAGAATATTCATTACAATTACTTCATAAGGCATTCAAAGTGTTCTTGATATGCTTTCAAAATATACTTCTTAATATATTTTTGGTCTCTAAAGTGTATCTCAGTAATCAGATTCATTTCTATTTTTAGTGACATTTTTGTCCTTTGTATCTTCACTAAATTCACTAAATTCAATTTCTTTGACAATATAGTAACCTCTTTGAATTCATTGCTGATAGACTATTTTGTGAACATTGAACATTTTTAAAAATTAATTCACATCATATTAAAGAAAGTATATATATATTATATATACTTCAATTAGAAACATTTTATTGTATTCACTACTTAAAGAAATGATGAATTGTAAAGCACCCACATGTAAGGTAATTAACAAATGATATTGCAAATCCAGTTTATTACTTGGATTACTTTACTTGGAGGGGAAGACTGCATGCAGAATGCTGCTGTCATTTACGCCTCTGGTCTGTGTGAAGGTAAGGCACTTTGCAAACATGGCATAAATCCTCGGTACTACAACAATGACAACGACAATAACTTAAACCTGGGCAGATGTCAGAGGTAGGTTTAAAGCAGCATATTAAAGGAAGAAGGTGAGGCAACAAGGTTTAAGGAAGGAATTCCTGAACTAAGGGCTTTGTCAGCCGAAGACACATTATTGATGCTGGAGAGATCAAAACAGATTGGGTTCAAGCAACCAAAATTAGAGCAATGCAAATTTCTCAGATGGTTGTCAGACTGTAAGTGATTACAGAAACAAAAGACTGGCAAGGTTAAGGGGGGATTTGCAAAGAAAGGTAGGACTTTTAAAGAAGAGGCATTTCTTATCTAGGCACTGTTGTAATATTAGGAGAAAGTGAGGACTGCAGATGCTGGAGATCAGAGGTGAAAGATGTGTTGCTGGAAAAGCACAGGAGAATCGACATTTCGGGTATAAGCTTTTCTTCAGGTATCATGAAGAAGGGCTTATGCCCGAAACGTCGATTCTCTTGCTCCTTGGATGCTGCCTGACCTGCTGCGCTTTTCCAGCAACTGTTGTAATAATGCATATATTTATGATCAGATGAGTACATTTCAGAAAGTTAATTAATGAACATCATGTGATTTCATGCTATGTGACATTCTTGTATAAATCTACCAGCCCCACCTCAAATAACTTCTACGGTACTTTGTAATCCATAAAGTGTCATAACAGATTTGAAACATTAACTCTGTTTCTCTTTCCACAAATGCTGCTTGACCTGCTGAGTTCCTCCAGTATGCTCTGTGTTTATTGTAGTCAATCAGCTTGTTGTGGTACAACACTATCGCGTTGATGTTTGTGACAGAATCATCATGTATACAATTGCTTTGTGATTATATTTTCTGATAGTAGATACTTAGATAGTCAAGTCTAGAGGCACCACTATTACAATAGTCCTTAACCATCATCTTTAAGTCTACAACATACTATTATATGGCATTCTTGTGTCCCAGACCTGTGTTAATTTGGAGGCACTGAAAGGATTCTATTCATTGTAATATTGGTTGCACTATTGTTAACAGTCTTATTGTCTTTGTGCTTTGGCCAACTATGTAGAGTAACGCAGGAGTCTAGCAAGAGGTAGGAGCAACACATGATACTCCTGCATTGACATTGTATCATCTTAAAGTGGGTTATATTTTCACAGAACCTTGAAAAGAATGTCTTGAGGTGCTTTATGGAGCTGTTATTAAACATCATGGAATTGACTAAAACTTGGTGGAAGAGGTGAGTTTTATGGAGGAGCTAAGGATGTAAAGAAAAGACACTTATACAAAGTCTCAGAACAACAACATACTTTAAACTTTTCAACAGCAATTAGCAAGACTTTAGTAATTTAAGATTGATTAAGAAATGGCATGAATTGTTGCATGTGACAAATTTCATTGAATCAGATCCAAACTGATGCCTTTGGAGCAATTAACTCCAGTTTCTCTTTTTCTACTGTTTAAGATATTACTCATGTTCAAGTCAGTCACATTGATTCACAATTTTCCTGTAATTCACCCAAATGCCTAACTTGTGTGTTATTCATTTCAACTAATTACCATTGGAATATTTTCAGCACATTTGATCCTGCTCTCACCAAAGACGACATGTAGTCAGGAGTTCAGACTAGTGGGTTCCCTCTGGGTGCTCTGGTTTCATGCCACAGTCCAAAGATGAGCAGGTTAGGTGGATTGACAATGCTAAATTTCCCCAAAGTGTTCAGGGATGTGTAGGTTCGGTGCATTAGCCATGAGAATTGCAGGGTTATGGTGATAGGGCAAGGGGATGGTCTTGGTGTGATGCTCTTCTGACGATTGTTGTGGACTTGTTGGACCAAATGACCTGTTTCCACACTGTAAGGCTTCTACATAAAAAGACTGTCTGGCCATGTTGAACATTTCTTCCCAACCTAAAGAATTAAATCATTTGGAGTGATTTGTCTCAGACCCGTTAATAGCAAAGACCAGGGATCAAAGCGGTGACCTCCTACACCCAACCATTTACTTAATTAGGAATGGTTCAGAAATAACTGAAGGTGCATTTGCCTCAGAAAGGTGCATTTGATTCCAGCCCTCACTTTTGCAGTAGGACTGGGGAACAATTAGCAGTTAGAAACTAAAATTGTTATTATACAGTCCACCCCCACAATAAAAGTGGGTGCATTCAACTGTGCCCAAGAACTATTTGGGAATTGTTTCTTCTTCAATTACTGGCTACAGTGAGCAAAAGATTTTTAGCTCTCAAAGACTGCATTGTAAGGAAGGAACCGATTAATCAAAGTTAGAACAAAAAAAAGAGCACTGTGATATTTATATTTATACACTTCCGAACATCATTGTAAATTAGAAAATAATTATCTCCCTTGATGGTAGATTGGCAGGTGTCCAAAAATGAGCATGACCCAAATGACTAACTATACCGACACATGATAAATTATTTAACAACCTATCAATAATTTAAGAGAAGGCAGCTTTAAAGTGCCAGCTAATTTCTTTGCATATTTTTAAAATTAATCTACACATCTGTTAAGCAATGAAAGTGATGCTGAACTGTATTTTTTTTTAATCATTAGTTTAAAAGGAGAGACAAGGTTTTGTTGATTTTCATGTCCTTTCCGTTATGTGGAGTGTTGTAAAATAAAGAAAATGAGAAATGAGTGCAACAGTGCTATTTAATTTTTGATGTTATCTCCGAAAAAAAACGAAAGATGATGTGAGAGTCACAACTGATAAAAGTAGAAACTAATTTGAGTTTGAGCTGCTGCAGCTTTCTTTCTATCAAATATGTGGCTGGATTATTCAAGACAGAATAGAAGACTTTAGAAAACACTGTTCTTTCATTCTTCAGAAACTGATATCTTCAGAGTTCTAGTCAGTTGTTTTATAAATTAGCTCCCACCATTGTGTGATGCTGCTGAGTGTATTTACTCAACGAACCTGTTGCAGCTTCGCCCACGGTTTGAACACCTGTGGTAGCTGACCCTGTTTGCATTAATGACCAATTTGCTTAGCTATTTGCGGTTTATTCTTGATCTCTACAAGAAATTTGCCTGTTCAAATTGAATCATTAAAACATTTCAATATGCAGTTCTGCAAATTCGACAACAAGGGAGAGAATGGTGTTCTCGTTATTTCTCCAACATCGCCCTGTTAAAATTGGGTTTATAAACTCTGTTTATAAGCAAACAAGAGAATGCCTATTTTTGTCCATAATTAAGGACCCACTGGTAAAATAACCAGAGTGTATGACTTTGCAAGTCTGCTTACTGGGAAGCAATTTTCTAACTGATTGCCAGTTTGTGAAAAACACAGGCATCATCATTTATATGGACAGTTCTATCCTCTTCCATATTCCAGGGCTCTGGACTGGTTATCATAGGCACAATCAACTATGTCACATAACAATGATTAGTTCTATGACAGTCATTTGTAAGAAGGGAAATTGGAATGGTACAAATCGTTGAAGAGGCTGCTAACCTAAATTCTGATCTGGATGTGCCCCTCTGTAACTACATCCTGCATTGAAACCTATAAATTATGCTCTGATGACAAATTCAAAATGCTTCAGTATGCATTCCAATTTTTACTTTGACTACATCTTGTAGTACCACTTCTTGAATGCACCTACTTTTTTCATTGGCACCAAGTAATTTCCTGATCAGCATCAGTGACCAAGAGTTTTCAGTCATTGATCTGATACACCAGATTAGAAGGAATTGGTTAAAAGTGCATAAAAGGCATTAAAATACTGATTAGCCATGCAATATTAGAATGGGAGAACAGGCCCAAAGACTTCAATGACTTATTTCTATATCTGTGCCTTGGGGTGTCGGCTGTGGTTAGATAGCAGCACCTTTACCTCTGAATTAGGAGGTTTGGGGATTAATGCTGAGTCAGAGACTGGCACTTCAGTGCAATACCTACGAACAGCTGCAGTTTCTCAAAGATGCTGTCTTTTCGATAAGATCTTGAATTAAGGCAGAGATCCATTGGCACTTTCCAAGGACATAGGATTCTCTTTGGGTGGCCGAACCTTCCTTCAACTAATATCATAACAACAGATTATCTGATCATTTGTGTCATCCTGCTGTTTGTGGAACTCTCCTTTGCACAAATAGCATGCGTTATTTCCTTAAAGTAGGATAAATATCATTTCAGTATAATGTTATCAGTTTGTGAAGATGAAAGTGTCCCCTTGGTTTCCGAACATGTTGATTGTTCACCCGTTTATACCCTGGTGACTCTGCTTGACGTTTCAAGGTTATTGTCTCCATTTGTTAGTGCAGTAACTTTCAATTTTGAAGTTTACCTTTCAAAACAATATTCTTACTTTTAATGTAATCTGCCTTGCTGAGCTCCTATGGTTTGGTTTGCCCTGTACTGTGTCAGCCCAGGCCTGTTCCCTCCATAGACACAGGCATCATGCTGCTCCCACCCACTGGCCTCACTCTTCCTGGTGTCAGCTTGGAACAAAGGCCCCATTACTCTTGCTGAAAGGTATTTCAGACAACCTTGGCATCAAATAGGGCTGAAGGGAGAAACTATCGAGACACTAAAAGGAATGCAAGGAGAAGCAGCACACAAATGTATTTCATTTCTTTCATTAAAATCAATATACTCAGTTACCCATTGAGTATCAAGAATCGAAGCAAATTTACTTCAGTGTTCGGAATACTTGCTTTGAGAATTTGATCTTCATTATTGAGTGCTTTGTTGATTTTGACAGTCCAGTTTTTTTATAATCAGTCTAAACCAGCCACTTGTCTGATGCATTATCCTGCCAAAAGGTATTTTCAGGTTGGTTCTGGCAGATATGAACGATCCTTGAGATATGAACGATCTGCAACAATTATGGCCATAGAACGATAGAAATGGTACACCACAGCAAGGGGTCATTTGACCTACCTTGTCCATGCTGCCTAAAGACACCCAAATGCTCTTTCTAATCTCACCTTCCTGCACACGACCCATAACCCTGCAGCTTAAAGCATTTAAGGTTTAGATTCAGTAACCTTTTAAAAATGTTTAGGGTCTCTACCCCATCACCAACTCAGGCAGTGAATTCCAGACACCCACCACCCTCTGCATAAAAAACATTTTTCCTCACATCCCCTCTAATCCTTTTGCAACTGAGCTTCAATCTGTGACCCCTGGTTTTTGAACTCTCTGCCAAGGGAACAAGATTCCTCCTAACTGCTCTATCTCTAACCCTCACCATTTCGTACGCCTCAATTATCTCACCCCTCAGCCTTTGCTGTTTCAAGGAAAACAACCCTAACCTCTCCATCTCTCATCGTAGCTACTATTCTCCAGCCCTGGCAACATTCTACTGAGTCTTCTCTGCATTCTCTCCGGATCAATTACATCCTTCCTGTAATGTGGTGACCAGGACAGCACAGAATATTTCAGCTGTGGCCTCACCAGCATCATTTACAATTGCACCATTATATCCCTGCTTTTGTATGTATACCTCAATCAAAGAAGGAAAGCATTCTGTATGCATCCTCTATAATCTTATCTACTTGTCTTACGATCTTTAGGGACCTATGCACTTACACGCCAAGACCTCTCACTCCATCTACCTCCCTCAGTATATTCCAGTTTATTGTGTATTCCCTTTTACCCTTTGATCCCTAAATGCATTACCTCACACTGATCAGAGTGGAACTTCATCTGCCCCTTTCCTGATGATTCTACCAGCTTATCTGTATCATTATAGAGCTTCAAGCTATTGTCTATAGTATCCATTACACTGTCAATTTTTGTGTCATCTGCAAATTTCCCAATTGTGCCCCCACAATCAAGTCCAAAACAAATTAATGTATAAAACAAATAGCAGAGGTCCCACGAGCAGGCCCTGCAGAACACCACTTGAAACAGCTTTCCATTCGCTAGGGCAGCCATCGACCATTACCTTTTGTGTCCTGTTACTAAGCTAACTTTGGATCCATTTTGACTCATCACCCTGTATGCCACGGGGTTTTACTTTTTTGACCAGTCTGCCATTGGGACCTTGTCAAATGTTTTACTAAAATCCATTGAGATAACATCCACTGCTACACCCTCATCAATCCTCCTCATCACTTCCTCAAAGAATTCAGTCAAATTTGTAAGGCATGCCCTTCCCTAACAAAGCCAGTCTGACTACACCTGACTAGTACTTGCCTTTCTAAGTAACAGTTCATGCAATCTCTCAGGATTGATTCTAACAATTTGCCCATCACTGAAGTAAGACTGACTGGCCTATAATTGTTTGACATTTTCTTTTTAACTCTTAAACCATGGAATGACATGTATTCCTCTATTCTTCCAGCCAAAATGCATATCCTCACACTTTGCCACATTGTATTCAATCTGCCACATTTTTGGCCATTTTCTTAGCCTGCCCAAGTCCTTCCCATTTTTTCAACACTACTGTCCCTCCACTTATCTATGTGCCATCTGCAAATGTAGCAACAATGCCCTCAGTTAGTTCATCCAGATCGTTAATGTATAATATGATGAATTGTGGTCCCAACACGGACCCCTGAGGAACTTCATTAGTCACTGAATGACATCCTGAAAAAGATCCCCTTATTCCCTTTCTCTGCCTTATGCCAGTCAGCCAATCTTCTATCCATGCCAGTACCTTGCCCCTAACGCCATGGGCTCTTACTTAGCAGCCTCCTGTGCGGCACCTTGTCAAAGGCCTTTTGGAAATCCAAGTAGATCACATTCACCGTTTCTCCTTTGTCTACTTTGCTCATTACATTTTCAACAATTCTAACAAATTTGTCAGGTATGGTTTTGCCTTGACCAGGCCCTGTTTTACCATGTACTTCCAAGTACCCCACAATCTCATTCTTAATAATGGATGTTAAATCCTATCAACAACCAAGGTCAGCCTAACCAACCTACAGTTTTGCATCTTCTCCCTCTCTCCCTTCTTAAATATAGGGTATTCCTTTAGCCGTTTTCCAGTCCTCTGGGACTTTCTCTGACTCCAGTGAATACTGAAAGATTACCACCTATGCCTCTACCATCTCCGCAGCTATCTCCTTCAGAACCATGGAGTGTAACTCTCTGATCCAGGTAATTTATCCACCTGCAGACCTTTCAGTTTCCCCTTCTCCTTAGTTAAACAAGAACACATCAACAGGCTGGGGTTAAAGGGATGCAGACCATATGCAGGAAGATATATTAATTTACAACGCCTCATAGCTGGCACAAACATGGTGGACCGAAGGGCCTATTCTTGTGCGACACTGTTGTATGTTCTATGCACTGTCAAATGTTAGGACTGAGGTCACTTGACCACAGTTGCAAAGACTCACTATTGCTTGTCCAAAGTTAAGAGACAAAGACTGTGTCCACTTCTGTAAATCTGGGCAAAAAAACAACACACAATGGAAAAGTGTCGAAAATAAAGCTTCAGGGAAATATCATTAAATCATTTACACCACAATTTTCAAATTGGTACTCGATGAGAAGTTTTGATCAGTTTTAAGTTACTGTGTGCTATAACATTAATAAGAAAGAAAAAAAAACATCATTGAGCTCTTTTCAACTGCCAGAAAATAAGCATAGAGTATCTTTACACAGTAAAATGGATATATTGGTACCATGAGAATCATTTTTGGAAAATACCCATGATACACTGATCCCAGTTGTTTGTTTCTAATTCCTCATTCGGTTGTCATCAGTGAATAAATGATGCAAATAAATAAATTAATGCGATAAATGTGTTCTTCCCTGTAAAGGCAGCAAAGCTAAGAGTGTTTTCCTTTATTTGTCTCATCCCAGTCTCCCCAGGATATGACAATTTCTCTGTGAGGAATGATCAATAAACTGGATCTTAAGGCTCTGCAGCTAAGGCTGCATTCTAATCAATCACTAAACACCCTCATGACCTGTTGATCCTCTCTTCCAATGGGGAATTTGCTCACAGTTACTATTTATTTTCAATATGGACAATTAATGGTGTAAACCATGCCCTATTACTCCACGGTCCATCACAATAATCTTGACACTGTTTGAAAATATTATTCTCGTTTTATTCACATAGGTATGTAACACTGATTGAGAATTCTGACACAAATGCATGAGCAGGGGCTGACTTGAGCTTGATGATGACTCTGCAGGAAAATGGCAGCAAATCTTCAAAGCCCTGACATCAACATCATCCTGCAATTCAACATGAAATTCACTAAACTAAAACTCTAAACCACTCAACAATTACCTTGATGAGTATTCCATTTGCTAGCTTTCTTCAAAGTACAATAAATCAAAGCTTTAATATTTCAGTCTCTTAGAAAAAAAAACTATTTTGTGCCATGATATTTAACTGACATCATTATTTTGATGAATGTATCTCCTCTCCATAAATTTTCACAATTGTCGATTAATGTTTGACACACAATACACATCTAAAGTTATGCCACGAGATGCATCGCATATCTTAGTGTGCAGGCCTGTTTGCAGAATTTTAATTGCTGTGTTATGTCCATTATTTTGCTGTAAAGTACTGTACAGTTGTTCAGTTCTAAAGTTTTTTTTTCAGATTCAGATCTAACTTGGCCCTGTTGTAGTGATTGTAATGAGCTCAGCCAGATGGACACCATAGAATGTGACTTCCCTGTTTGGGGTTGTTAATCTGGTCCAATCAGGGAGCCATGGCTGACAAACATAAAGAAGAGTGTCAGAGGTTTTGTTGAGCTGGCTCTGAGAAAGCCAGACCAGTGTCACATACTAATGGTAACTTGGTGATGGGCTCTGGCCTCCCTGGAGTTACCTCACTGCGCCATTCCCATTGGTTTTGGTTGGATGGGCCATGCCTTTAATAATACCCAGACCTACAGTCTCCCGTCCTCAGGATGGCAGACATGAAGGTGGGGGATGTGGGTCTGGGAAAATTGGGATGACCCAGATTGACATAGTTCCCCAATGCTGAAAATATGTTGCTGGAAAAGTGCAGCAGGTCAGGCAGCATCCAAGGAGCAGGAGAATCGACATTTCGGGCATGGGCCCTTCTTTAGGAGCCCTGAAGAAGGGCGCATGCCCGAAACATCGATTCTCCTGCTCCCTGGATGCTGCCTGACCTGCTGCGCTTTTCCAGCAACACATTTTCAGCTCTGATCTCCAGCATCTGCAGTCCTCACTTTCTCATAGTTCCCCAATGCCTGCCCACCATTGATTGCCTCTGAAGTGCAGGCTGACAATCAGCAAATTAATCTGATAACCTATTTGGGGAATGATATTCTGACAGTGATGGATCAAACCCTTTAGCCCCAAACTCCTACATCATGGATGACAGCTGTCTTCCAACCGAGGCAGCCTCTTGGCTCCATCCTCCAGTAATGGGGCTGCGGTTAAGAAAAAAACCCAGCCTGAATGATTCATTTACCTCATGAGATTTCTCCTCTACTCTGAGGAACCTAACAGACTTGCCCCCTTCCATGTTGAGGTGCCCTCACAGTCCCAGGTGAGGCTGCCAAGGCTCCAAAGCTGTTGTTGACATGACGAGCTGGCAGCATTTTAAAGGCAGCCACTTTCTTTAATGCAATGGCAAATGCAGAGCCACTCTTCAAGAAGGTAATGCTGTCTAGTGCGCTGTTGAAAATGCAGGCTCGGAAAGCAAAGTTGATCCTCATGATGAACATCCATACTGAAAATCCACCTCCTGGGGTCTACAGCTGGTGCATATCAGAAGATCATGTCACTATCCAGCTGTGAGTCCAAAATATGCAGGTTTGGGCAAGTTGGAGAAAGTGAGGTGCTGGAAAAACACAGCAGGCCAGGCAGCATCCGAGGACCAGGAGAATTGACGTTTCGGGCAAAAGTCCTTCTTTAGGAATCTTATCGACGAAGGGCTTATGCCCAAAACGTTGATTCTCCTGTTCCTCGGATGCTGCCTGGCCTGCTGTGTTTTTCCAGCACCACACTTTTCAGGTTTGGGCAAATTACCCTACTATCTGCACAGATAGGGAACACTTAAATAGAAGCTTTAAAAATACGCTTTTGCATTTTGAAGTGAAATCCATTTCTGAGCTGAAAAATGCTGATTCTTCTGCTCCTTGGATGCTGCCTGACCTGCTGCACTTTTCCAGCAATACATTTTTCAGCTCTGATCTCCAGCATCTGCAGTCCTCACTTTCTCCAAATCCATTTCTGAGCCTTGCAGGGCATGCGGATCACTGCTGTTGGACCTGCTTTTAGACTGAGCTAACAAATCCCAGTGGAGATAGAAGGTGTGGGTCGACAATTGAATTCAATGTCCTGAACTGCATAGGAAAGGAGAATCTGGTCACTGCACACTGACATTACTCAACTCATCTTAACATCAGATGATGTCAGGTTTGGGTCTAGTTGCTTTTTCAAACATTATCATAGTCAATGCCTGCATGTGAATACAGCCTACTTGTAGAGCCCTAACAAAGCAATTAATGCCTGAAGAGTAGCCAAAGGGAGAAAATTTGAAGAGAAGAGAAGATAAAATTCAACCTTTAATAAGCAAAGAAAAATGTATCACATTTGCATTGCCTATAATATGATTTTTTTTATCATCTAACATTTTCATCTTTCCTTTCAACATGCAGAATATAAATAGAAGCATTTCATACAGAAGCTTTACCCCTGGATTTATCTACAATGCAAGAATGTCCCATCCTATTAGTTCCAGCCACATCCTAATTTGAATGCTGAGCAAATGGTTTTTATGTATCATGTACACATGGATAGAAAAGACTACTAAAGGTCTTTACTGAATACAATAATGTTGCTGGAGCCTACATAATGCTAAATGTACCCTAATTTAGCACAGAACAGAGCTAATTATCTCACAGATCAAAGTCTCCCCTTAAACGTATTCAGCAGCCACGCTATCCCACTTACATTGTTACAGGATTCAGGATTTATTAACCTTATTTTGCTGCATAATTGAATGTGAATGTGCTTTTTCATGGCGTGTGTACACTCAACATCTTTGTTTAAGTAAATTCACAGCATTAGCCAGGCGAAAGAATATTATTACTTGTTCATAGAGGTTTATGTTAGAAACTTCTTCCAACAGACAAGATGAAGACAAAAAGATTCTGCTAATGTTTGTTATTAATTGTTTATTCAACTACTTTCCCTTCAGTTTCCTTGAATTCATTATTAATCTCATAGACAACACCTGGAAGTAATGCAGTATCTTGAAAAATAATACAATAAACTCCTATCATTTGTGTCTTTATCATTCATAGATTCACTCACATACGTGCAACATTTCTGTGCACTATATTGCCAATTATATTACCTTGGTTGTTTATCATTTATTCCATTGACTCCCATTATGAAACATATTCACCATTTGCAATTTACCATTTGCAACTTTCTCCAGAAATGCACTTCCCAAGAATGGTAAGACTTTACTCAAAAACACTTAAAGGCAACTCAAAGGAGGCTCATTCCAAAACCATTGGCACTGAGCCAAAATAGCAGATATTTGGACGGAAGGGTAATTTTTAAGCAGTATCTTAAGGAGAAGTTAGGCAGATAGCTTTAGAAGAAAAGTGAAGACATGGTCACCAATGATAGTATGAAGAGAGTCACCGATACACAAAGAACCTGATCGACCCTGAATTGTAGGCCTCAGGTATATGGAAGGACCATCTTTACTTTTTCAGGCTCTTGAAAGTTTAACTATAAAATTAAACACAAGAAATGAGATGCATGTCGTAGCAATTATTTACTTAAAATTTGAATTTTAGGGATAGAGTGGATTAGCCACCTGTTAAATACCTAACTAAATTTTCCTTTACAGTTTTTTCAATATTAATTAAAAGGAAAATAGTGCAGTTCATTTAATATTTCACTGATGCACCATTTGTCTATTTCAAGACCCACATCTTACTAAAATTGGAAGGTCTGTCTTGAGAAGACTCTACAACATACATTTAGGAACATAACATTTATGTTGAGTTTGAATAATTCAGAAGAATAAAGTGTACAGAGGTAATAAAGACTATTTCTATTTCAATAAATGTTAGAGTTTGATACAATTGTATAGTTAAACTGGCCCTATAATTGAGGTTATTTAAACTAAATCTATCATTAAGATTCTTATATATACCTTTACATATATATTCACATTTGTACTGATATTTTTTATGTCTACATAAGTTTGGAAGAGCGTTTTAAACTTAAGCTTCTTAGTGTATAAGCTCCCTCTCTAGCCTTATGGAGTGGTTCACCCCTGGGTTAGGAAATGATTACGGTACTGCTTCATAATAATTCTTTCTTTGTTAGCTTTATCATTCTTCCTGCTTTCAGCTTCAAATCCCCTCTGCTAGGTTGTTTTCCCTGTTCCAGATTTTTCCTAACCTCTGTCTTAATGCACTTCTCATGTGTTCGCCAGTATCCATTTTATGTGTTGCATTTCGCAATCACTTACTCATAGTCGTATCCAAGGTAAAACAAATCAATAATTATTGTGCAAAGAATAACAAGTCCTTTAAAATGGGAGATCAGGGTAGAGAGAAAATTGGCTGTGAAACTTGGCAGTAATTGGAAACTGACCAGAAAAATAAACAAGAAAACCTTCAGCAGCATTGAACTCTGACTAATGAAAATAATGGATGTAACACATGTAGTAACTCATATCTATTGATGGAAGGAACTCTTTTGAAAGGGCACTAATCAGATATTTATTCCAAACCATATTCAAAATGAGACTTTAGACAACATTGGCTGGAATTAGAAAAAGGAACAGCTCTATCCTTCAGTCTACACCAATAGTTTGATCTCATCACACTGCCATCACATCCCCACTTCCATCACCACTTTAATACTGATGTGAAGATGTCTTTCACAAAAATGACCACAAAGGATAGTGCATTTTATGATATCATCCAGCCTTTCCCTTGGGCTTTGAGTATTTTTGAACCTAGTTAGTTCTTGCTGATTTTTAGTCAGCCACGTTTGAGAAAGTCACAAGTACTGAACAAGTTTATGGAAAGGAATTGCCTTCCACCAATGAAAAATAATTGAATTAATTAGAATGAATAGTCTTCCCCAAATAAGTTACATTCAAATGTTGATGATGTTGGATCTCTCAAAGGGAATTTTTCTGCAGTTCAGCAACATAGTGGCATTTCTTGCACAATAAAGGTAAAATTTTCAGGCTTTGCATTAGTGTATTAATTATGTCTGGTAATATTTCGTTTTGTAAATTCACTGACTGTTAAACTGCTCTGATTCTTTGATTCCTTTTATTTCTTGTCACTGTTCCCTTTTAGTCTATGTTGCAAGATCAATTCTTCTCAGAGACATTTGTAAAATATCTTTTCATACTTTATTTGCTTCAAGGGAACCATCCCAACCTCATTCAAACTTTCTCATCATATTTTGAAAACTTTTTAGACATTTAATTTGTTAGAAATATTTAGTTGTCCACTATCTACTGTTTCATGGGGTAAATAAATATGTTATTTTAATGTGTCAGTGAAAAATAGATCGTGAAATGTGTATTCTATCAACATTATGTTAGAGTAATAGTAACTGTATTGCTATGAAGCAATCTGTTCCTCAAACTGGTGCAAGACTGCCATCTAATGGCTTTTGGTGATAAATTCAGGATTGTTCTGTTAAAGCGCTCTCATACAATCATTCTGTAAAAGAGTTGAGCGCATGAGTAAAATAACTGTTCATTATGGAGCACTATGAGTCACATTTTCTTGTGAATATCTGACATAAAGAGGTTTACTTTATCTCAAAGATGAAAGCCAGGCAGGTTGTTTCATGTTTTCAAAGCCCTGCAGCTCAAAATTGCTCTGCCTTAATATCAGTAAAAGGCAAACGGATACAATCCCTAAACATCATTGAATACCCAGAAGAACTATTTACCAGTAGAGCTGTTCTGTGAACTGAGACTAGATAAAGGTTGATGTGCCAACATAGGAATTATAACCATAGCAGTTTAAATTGAAATCGTATTTGGGTAAAGAAGAAAAACAAAACCTATCGGGGACACATCACATGCATTAGCATCTAGAAATAGAATGCAGACCTCATCTACATTTTCCCTTTAAACCACCACCAAAATATATTACAGCTAACTCTCAATATTGATGTGTCTGCTTAATTAATTTGAGCATCCTGTTAGTTAAAAAAAAATTATCTTTTTGTAACATCTGATGTAGTGACTCATTAACAAAAGCTGAGTTGAATAAGAACCATCTAACACAGTTTGCCATAACTCCTCCATCCATGAATCTCTGGGGTTCAGTCACATTGTGAGGATCTCAGAACTCTTTGATTATTCTTCTCTTTTGTGGATCAACTCTAACACTGGACGGATCCACAAAATGCCTAAAGTGTTTAATTGTTGGATCTAAGCTTTCACATTAGTTGTTGAGTGTAATCCTTGCTTCCTGAAAATATTGCATCATAGCTCACTCTCCAGGGTGGATCAGAGTAGATCCAGGGGTCTGGATATAATCCATCTGGAATTGAAATCCATCCAGTCCTATTAGGATACCTGGCATTGTCCTTTGACAGATTTCTGGTTTTGATTTGAAACTGCAGGTTATCTTTTGAAATTAAACATTTTATTCAGGGTTATGAACAGCCTAGACTGTCCAACGAATGATAGTTACCAAACAAAGCGATTTACATTTAATTTTGCGAAGATTGAACTTGTTCCCTAAGGGCTTTTAGGACTCTGAAACAAACTTGCAATGATTTCAAAGAGCTGTACATCACCGAGTATAAACTGCACACTGTGGGTAGAGTTAGAACAGGTTAAACCTGTAGACCACAACAGTAGACCACACCGCACTGCATCAGACTACATGACATTGGAAATTATTCTAAAATGACAAAGGCTTGGGAGTAAATAAACATAAATACACAAAGCAGCTAAGTTAGCCCATAGCTATTACAAGTATAAGTCAATGCCTGGCATATCTATGATCGCCATGTCTTATAATATTTACCATATTATGAATAAATACATAATTAAGTGGTACTTTAAAATCTAAGCCTAAAAAAGGTTCTTGATTTTGTCTCCTGCTCAACCGATCTATTTTGAATCCAAGTTATTGTGTGGCATCAAACTAGACTAGGTAAGACTACATTTGAAGTAATGTGTGCAGTTTTGGACCCCATATCTCAGGAAGGATATACTGGCTCTGAGCGTGTACAGAGGACGTTCACGAGAATGGTCCCAGGAATGAAAAGCTTAACATATGAAGAATGTTTGAGGACTCTGGGTCTATCCTTGATGCAGTTTAGAAGGATGGGGGGGGGGGGGGGGGGGGGATCTAATTGAAACATACGGAATGCTGAATGGTCAGAGTAGATGTTGGGAAGATGTTTCCATTGGAAGGAGAGACTAGGATCCAAGGGCACAGTCTTAGAGTAAAGGAAAGATCTAGATAAGGAGAAACTTCTTCAGCCAGAGAGTGGTGTGTCTATGGAATTCATTGCTACAGAAGGCTGTGGAGACCAGGTCATTGAGTATATTTAAGACTGAGATAGATAGAATCTTGTAAATCAAGGGAATTGAGAGTTATGGGGAGAAAGCGAGAGAATGGGTTTGAGAAATCTATCAGCAATGATTGAATGGTGGAGCAGACTGGATGAGCTGAATGGCCTAATTTCTGCTCTTACATCTTATGGTCTGGTAAAAACAGACCTCTTTCCCAATTTTGCTTAACTCTCATTGCAGATGACATTTGATGAATTTCACTCTCAACAGCTTTGTTTGGCTGTATAAAGATTAATGTAAATTCAGAAGATTGTTTGGGTGTTGAGACTTGACAGTCCCTAAGCACCAGCTTGTTAGTTTTGCCACAGGAGAATTAAGCACTTGTTTGAACATCCTTTCCTCATCTACCAGAGAAGCTGAGGAACCTTTCTTGGTTTGAACAGACACTTTGGCTATGTTTCAGGATATTTAGTTATATAGTATGCTATGCCGTGATCATTCATGGAAACTCAGCTCTGAAATTTCAGGCTGGTCTTCATGGTTTTGCAGTTCCTTTATTCTGCAAATCAGAAATAAGTCAGTCCAGCTTTCCTGCTTAAAAGAAAACAGCTTTGGCTCTGAAGCATAAAGAAAATAGCAGTGATTTTTCTCTCTCTATTTGAAGGTATCTATAAATATATCAAGGATATAACCAGTGGTTCAATACCTCCTGGCCCATGAAGCTTTATTCATAATGATAGTTTAAGAGAGTACTTTTCTGGCCACGGCTCAGCATCAGTAAAAACTGAAATTGCTGCATGTTTTTAACATAAAGCTTATCTTGTTTCCCTCTACAAGAATATCTGCACTCCAGTAACGTCCACCTGGTTCCCTGATCATGCCAAGGAAAGACATCCTATGATCACAAACTTTCTCTATTGCCTTATTCTGTACATGCTTCTTGCTGTGATTATACAGTTTGGGAGTGACCCTTCTTCAGCCTTTTTTTGGTTGGACATGTTTTGCAATAGGTTTCATTGCCCAACCTTACCATACAATTAGCAAGCGTGCTTGATCCACTCTGTTCCTGCCTTTTACTCTATTTTTATGGCTACGTCTCCACTCTTAAATTTAACAAACACCACTGAGTTAGTCATTTTTGGGATTTAGTTCTCCCTGTTTTTCTGAATCACGGAAAAATTTTGCTTCCTGACTAGCTCATTTGAATTCCCTTTGTTAAATTATTCCCCAATTACAACAATCAAGCGATGCTTCATCTCACACTGACAATCATTCTGCCTGGATTAGTGCTTCTTTAAGCTGCCACACTCACAGTTTTCTACAATTTTTTGCAGATAATTGATTTAAAAAATCAATACTTTCCCCTTGTCACTAAACAGACTTGTTAAATTTAACTCGCTCAACCATGGTATTTTTTCATGGATAGGCTTGGACTTCAAGTGCACTTATCACATCCTTGTGCATTGTTTTATTTTCATGGACCTTGGACATTGCTAGGACATGGTATGCATTGCAGCCTATGACACTGAGTAGACTACTGACCAACGCACTGCTCAGCTCTGCAGTGAGGTCAAGTGCAATACAATACCTTCCAATTCTATAGTGCCATTTCAACCACATTTCTGCTCAAAGCTTTACAGTAATGAGAGCGACTTCTCAATATTGTTCTTTCACTCACTGACACCATATTAGTTTCTTGGTGATGTCGCTAAAGGATGATGAAATAAGAAAAGCATTAATTTGATCTAAGAAATATCTGACTGTGGCTATCTCTTGCCACCAGGCTATAAAGGAAAGCAAGAATGGGTGACTTTTGTGACTATTAGTCTGTCAATTAGCATATCACACAGTCAAACTTAACCCTTCACACCATGAATCCCTCCAAAACCTTTGATTCTACTCATATATTGCATGGCCACAGGCAACACAGAGCAGTAGGAACTCTTAGAAGAGTAGAGGATTTGGAGATGCCAGTGTTGGACTGGGGTGTACAAAGTTACAAATCGCACAACACCAGGTTATAGTCCAACAGGTTTAATTGGAAGCACTAGCTTTCGGAGTGCTGCTCCTTCATCAGGTGGAGGAGTTGGACTGTCAGCAGGAGAACATATTCACCCAGAGAAATGTTCTCGGAAGTAAATGTCAGTGAGCAATAATGCATGAGATGATTGTGCTGCAGTAAAGATGCCACCGCTATGATATGTCATCCACTGGAACAACAAAACTTCATAGCAGGGCAAATGGTATGTATCTGGTTTAACTGTTGGCTGACCTCTGATCTTAAGATTAGTTCTAGAATTTCAAGAAACAGTCTCCTACAACCTAACCCTGTGAAGCCCACTCAGAATTTGAAATGTTCCAATGAGACACCTCCCATTCTTCTAAAATGGCATAGGCCATTGTACTAAATCTCTCCTTGTCTGGGAATCAACCTCATGAGCCTTCATTCCACCTACTTAAAGCAAGTATATCCTTTCCCTACAGTGTGGAAACAATTTGGCCCACAAGTCCACATTGACCCTCCAAAGAGTACCCACCCAGACCCATTCCCCCTACCCTATTATTCTATATTTACCCCTGACTAATACACCTAACCTACACATCTCGGAACAAGTTAGCACAGCCAATTCATCTAACCTGCACATTTTTGGATTGTGGGAGGAAACCGGAGCACCCAGAGGGAACCTACACAGACACGTGGAGAATGTGCAAACTTCACACAGACAGTCGCCTGAGGCTTTAATTGAACCTGGGTCCCTAGCACTGTGAGGTAGCAGTGCTAATTATTGAGCCACCATGCTGCCTGTTGTTTCCTGCCGTTGCACAATAAAGGCTATCATACCATTGTCCTTGCTTGTCAGTGAAAGTGCTTACATGTAAGATTTCTATGTTTCTTGTACAAGGACAGCCAAATCCTTCTGAACACAGACATTTAATAATTTTTCACTGTGTCCTCCTCTCAGTTTACATTCCCTTATAGTTTTGTACAGGATGTATTACTCAGTAACTTCATCTGGCTCATTATCATGGATTATGAATTGCTGAGCTGATCCTTGCGGCACCTGACTAATAACAGTCAGCCAAGCTGAAAATAATCTCAAATAAAAACAAAATACTGTGGATGCTACAAACCTGAAAATAACCTGCTTATTCCAACTCGCTGTTTTCTGTCCTTTAGCAACTCATGTTACTTTATTACCCAGAACCCCAGAAATTCTTACCTTCTGTAACAAACTCTTATGTGGCATCTTATCAGATATATTTTCAAAATACAAATATAGAATACATCCACATGTTCATCTGTAACCTTGAAAAATATCTAATGGATTTATCAAACATGATCAGGACAACTTCTATGAAAATTGAACATTTACTCAGATAAAAATCCTGGTTCCTCAGTAGAAGGTCTGGTTTCTTGATAATCTCAAGCTAAGAAGGTCTGAATTTAATTCTCAAATTATTTATTGATCATTAGAATTTAAGAAGTAGGAGCAGGGATAGACCACTAAGTCCATCTAGCCTGCTCCATGAGACCATGGCTGATCTGATTGTGACCTTAACTCCACTTTCCTACCTGTCCCCTATAATTGTAACTCTCTCGTAAATCAAAAAATCTGCCTAATTCAATCTCAAATATATTTAGTGACACACCCTCCCCTGTTCTCTATGGCAGAGATTTCCAAAGACCAACAATCCTCTGAGCGAAGAAATTTGTATTGGTCTCCACCTTAAATGGGAGACATCTTATTTTCATTTCAGAATCTTACAGTTTTAACAAGATCACTTTTCATAAATCTCTAAACTCTGGAAAGGAGAGGCCAGCCTATCAAATGTCTCCTTGTAAGACAATTCTCAAAGACTAGGAATCAACCTGGGGAACCTTCTTCCCACCTGTTTAAGACAGTCTGCTAAATCCAACATATATAGGCCCAACCTGCTCAACCTTTAGCCCAAGAATTTGCCTAGCCAAACTTGTCTGGATTGCTTCTATAATAAAAATATACCTCCTTAAGTAAGGAGCCCAAAACTACACTGTATTTCAGATGTCTCAGTGATGTTCTGTAATGTTATAGCAAACGTTCCTTACTGTTATACTCCAACCCCTGTAGTAAAGGGCAACATTCAGTTTGCCTGCCTAATTGCTTGCAGTGCCTACATGCCAACATTTTGTGATACATGAATAAGGACATCCAGATCCATTTATATTGAAACAGTTTGCAGTGTCACATAATATCCTGCCTTGCTGTTCATCCTGTCAAAGTGGACGGGCTCACACTTTTCTTTACAGTATTGTACTGATGTTAAAATTAAACATCTAATGATAGCCAGTGAGGAAGGCCTAGTCAGTCTGCAAAAAAAGCTTCTGTAACAATAATCTGAAACTGTCTTCAATCATAATAAATCTAGTTGCTATACTCCATTATCAATCAATGTTGGATTGTTAAGAAGGCTTTAAAAAAATGTTTTAGGAAGTTTGCAGAGGTACAGCCTCTTCAGATGTAGTACTCATTGGGGTCATGGTAACTGCGAGATACATCATACTCAGTGCATCCGTGTTGCATAATACTAATATACCTTTGAAATATCCTGGGCACAATCTCCTGTTGTTTCTTCTCCAACATGTCCAGCACTAGATTGACACTGCTGCATGGTGATTAAGCTTGCTGTTGTTAGTAACTACAATTTATATGCAGCACAGCCAACAAACTCTGTCTTTTCCTGCAGCTACTTTGTCCTAGTTAAAATTGGAGTGATTGCCATAATTGTAAGAAACCAGCAACTCTGCTGGAATTTGGCAAATTTTTCTTTAGCTGCTGTAAACAAGCAAAACCAGTTTTGTATGCATTTTTGTGAATTGCTCAATTTAAATCACATTTAAAACATGCCCTAAAGCAAACGCTTTAACAAGGAATTATAAATACACAGTTTTCCTGATACATATTTAGTGCATGGACCATCTTTAACAGGAGATTAGTTTGGAGGAACTAGTTGGTAAGGCAGATCTTTGCTCTGATGAAAAATGGGGATTGGATAAAAAGGAAGCTTCTGGAGCTTTTTATACGGCAAAATAAAAAATGTGCAATCTTGGCTGTAATTTTATGTTTTCCTCCTTTAACATCATACTGCTGCCGACTCCTTCCCGCATTAACTACCAGCATTGAGTTAATAAAGTAAGACTCCATGAAGTGGCAGAAATGAGGTTAACTTTGGGCTGATTTTCCATAGCTACAACAAAGTGACTTCTGGACTACCAGGGGAAATTGTCTCTAGATATATTTCATACATTCCTCATAAGTGAATTTAGCAGCTTGTCATCTGAGTGGCCCTGAAAGCAAGTCCCTGCTGGAAGGTGAAAACAGAAGGAAAAAGCTTTAACTTCTAAGGAGTGATTAATATGCTATCTGCAAGGTCCTGTGCGGACAAAATGGAGTGGAAGCTTCAGCAGAGTTACAGGGTGCACAGACAGGCCTGAGGATGAAATTTACGGTTCTGAAATGTAGGCCTTCAGATTGCTGTTGGAGACCAACGGTGAGAAAGTCTCAATTTCCATCAAAAGTCCGGCTCAGGAGAGTAGGAAGAGAACTAGTAGGAACAGAAGCTTCTGTTCAGTCTACTTGCAGGAAATCGGCCTTTGTGTCATGGAGTACTTTGTGTGAGATCTCCTTTGGAATTGAGACATGAAGCCAGCTATCCGCTCCTTAGAGACCAACCCTGTCACTCCACAAAAGCCTTGGTAACTTTAGACAAAAGAGAAAGTAGAGATTGACAGAACTGAGCTTATCCTGATCTCTGCACCTGGAGAAATATAAATGCATTAGAAAAATCTGGACCCAATTGTGTCTGTAAAACTAATTTGTTACTTTTGGTTACTGTCATAATAACTATATAACCATAATAATGTCAATGTGGACAACAATTTTGATTTTGCCAGCTGCAGTAAGGATTACCACTCTCTAGACAGTTTTTACAGCCACAAAGGACAATGTTCAATACAGAAGTGATATATGTGGGTCTCATCTTCTGAGACAATGGCTGATTTGTGAAAATACCTTGTTACCACGTTAAAAGCACCTTTTAAATGCAAGCTATTGTTGGAACTTGTTGTGATTAAAAGTCATTTATACTTTATGATTGTTGTTAGATTGAGCTATTTCGACATCTGTTTTGAACTGAAGTATAGTTATTCTAATATACTGGCTTGCTTTGATGGCGTGTACACCAGCACACAATATCGTTTTAATATATACAAAGTACTGAAAGATGTTATCAGATGATTACTGATGATCTCATCATATCTGACCTGCCTTTAACAATGGTGTAGGATGTGGGTACTGTGTACAGAGAAATATGTGACTGCTCTCATCCTTCACAGATTTTCATCACTGTCAGGCATTGGAAGTGAAACTGGGGTTAAAGATTCAACTTCTACAACTTGTGGCTTGATATAGTTTCATCGTTCTAAAATCTCAAGATGTGTTTAATAGATGGAAGCATTTTTTTTCACCTAATGCGATAAATAATTGCAAATTGTTATAAATATATTTATGGCATTCTGCAATAATAAATAAGGAGACGATGAAAACAATAGTTAATTGCATGCATCCAGGAAAGAGATCAATTTATATCCCATCGAATTAATACCTATACGATGTGATATAATTTCTGACTTGCTGAACTGCTGTTGCTGAAAACAAAACAGGAAGCAAACAGATCTGTGGTATCCATTACCCCAATCTACAAGTCACATGGCTCAATCTCATTTGAGTACCTTTGTCTACAAATAATTCAGGCAAGCAGACATTGTATGTAAGATAGCACACAGTTACTATTCTTTGTAACCAATTAAC
Organism: Chiloscyllium punctatum; assembly: GCF_047496795.1. NCBI lineage: Eukaryota > Metazoa > Chordata > Chondrichthyes > Orectolobiformes > Hemiscylliidae > Chiloscyllium > Chiloscyllium punctatum. Next base: position 31,696,466 of record NC_092782.1, read on the forward strand.
TTAAAATTCCCTCGTGTGCAATGGCAATGGAGAAGTTCTGATATGAGCTGATGATATTTGAAGCTATTCATCACAAACATACAAGGTGCAAATGTAGGTCATTCCCTTAAACAATGAGATTGTGTTTTCACTGGGGTACTTCAGACTTTCTCTAGTAACTTCAGTATAAGATCCACAGAAACCCTGATGAAGCAACATAACTGCTGTTTCTCCAGATTTTCCTTGGGTGAGGATCACTGGGGATTCATTCCCAATGTGCTTAATTATATTATTTCGTGTAAAATTGTATTTCTACATCAGTTCTGTTCTACATGATTTTCTAAGCTATTTTGTTCTGTGCTAGCAGCCTACATCAATTAAGGAAATCAATTGGTTTACAAACAATGGTACGAGATATTTAAGCCTTAGTCCGTGTTCAATTAACTGATCTCAGTCTGGATAAGTAGGAGAGCTTTTCAGTTGGATTCAGCAATTTAGATTAGTAAAGGGAGGGAAAAAAAACAGCCAGAACTCTGGTTCTTAACCATTGTACAGGAGCCCCTCCTGGACAGAAATGGACTCAGATGTGAGTTCCTCCATGTCAAATAGACTTTTGAAATTCAAGCCTACATTTTAGCAGTCAAATGGCTGGAACAGAAAATGTACTCCAGCAAAACTTTAAAATAAAAATCAAGTACTGTGAGGGCTGCAAATCTGAAATAGAACCAGAAAGTTCGAGAAAAACTCTTTAGGTTTTGCAGCAACTTCAAAAAGAGAAATTATATTCAGTTACAGAAATCATTCATGTTACTGTCATATAGGAGACATCTTCTTGTCTTCTGTTTTTGGCTATTGTTTTAATAAACTGGTCTACATATTCCTTCCAAAAAATGTAATCATTTGGCTTTGTGTACAAATTTAAGGTCCCTTCATGTTAGTGATGCCGATCCATAAGATGCCAATCCCTAAAGTCTTTGATAAAGAAAAATACTTTTTGCCCTAAAGTCAACCATATTTTCCTTGTTATGACAATAAAACTGCCCACAATAGTGAAGTTGGGGGAATGCATAAAGCAAAAGCACCCCAAATAAGGAGAGCCCTTGACCTTAAGATGGAATAAAGCATAAAGCATAAATAAAAAACAAAAGTGCATAAGTCTATAGTTAGATTTAATACTTAATATCAATAATCTCAATTTATAATGAAGCAAAGTTAAATACTAAGCAATAAAGGACAAGACGTTTGATCAAAGAGGTTTGAAGGAGCTCTTAAAGGAAGAAACCTAAGTAGAGAATTTAAGAAGGAATTTTAGGGCTTAGGACTTAGGAATTGCTGAAGGTACAATGGGCAATCCTTAAGCAATCAAGATCAGGGATGCTATAAAGGCCAGAACAAGCTGAACACACATAACTCAAGGGATTGTGAGGCTAGATTCCAGAGCTATGTTGTGTTGAGGCCATAGAGAGATTTGAAAACAAGGTTGAGAATTATTGCACTAAGTCATATGTAGCCACAGATTTAAATAGAAAATACTTGCCCAGAAATAGTCACAGTTCCTATGTGTGATTAGTGATGTCAAGTTATCCTATGCATATCTTCTTTATGTTCTGCAAATAAAAATGTTTTAAATGAAATACTCAGGAAATAATGACATCTCTGGTGATCTTAATAGAGGGATTTGTAATGTGTATCAAATTAGCTTTGTAATTATAATTATGTTTGACCACTGAAATCCTAGGGTCAAGGGATTGGCCTTCTTAGGCATACTTAGGGACACATGATAACTAATTTTCTTCATTTAAAAAACAAGCCTTTTTTTCACAGTTTTGTGATAAATAGCCAGAATGAACATTGTGGAGATTCATTTGCCGAAATGGCTACAAAGTTTATAGCGTAAACTGGCTACAGCCTAAAGCCCACCCTTTGCTGGCTTGTTAGCATAGATCAACTGGCAATACTCATGCTGCAATTAAAGTGAGACAACATGAACAAGCAAAGTTTTTCTGCATGAAAAGTTGCTAACTTGATTGTAATTCTCCAGTGAATTTTCATGTTTGTATTAGATGAGCACATCATCCATCAGAATGAATTATTCATGTCCCTAGCAGACCATTGTGCCAATTTTGTACTAACACTTGATTAATGCCTGTACTTCATCTTTGAAAGCCATGGGTATATGACGGAACGGAATCAATGTTCCCTGTGTTGTTGCATTAACCCTCGAGAATATCAGTAAGAATTATTTTTTACTAAATCAAACATATAAGACGTTATTCCAATTTATAGATTCAGTTATTTTCTATGATTGTGTGCTTTGTCAAAATATTACTTGCCAATCTTCACCTTTGTAGTTGTTACATTTAAAAAGAGAAGAAAAATTGCATGAAAAGTGTTAGTTGTCATTCCAAACAATGGTCAAGCTAAGTTTAAATTAACAATGCAACTCTGTGATATAATGTAAATCCCCCTTACCTTTGTTATAAATTCTTTTACAATGCTTTGAATTTAGCACAGACATCTTAATTAGTTATCTGGGGGGGGTTCTTCCATCTTCTTCAGTTTTCTTTCTTCCCACTCAGTTACTTCATTTCACTGGCATGTTTTTCAATAGGCACCAATAAACCGCTTGATGGCATCTTGACAGGTGGCAAATCTAATGTACAAGCCTTGACAATGAGTGTTGACAACTTATTTGATTAGGAAAGGGTATTACTGCCAAGTGTACTGAATTGTCACACACATGCACACCCCTTTGTCTTTTTTCATATTCTTAGCAGATGCCATTTGATAGCCTGTGTAAGCAAAGTGTGACCTTATTTTGCCTGCCTGTGAGATGAGATCTGATCTCCTCAAAAGGTAATTAAAATTTAATGTGTGTGAGCTTAAGATTTCAAACATAATACCATGCTTTTATTCATTCATGGCATGTGAACACTGCTGGCAGGGCCAGTATTTATTGCCCATTCTTAGTTGCCCATGAGAATGTGGTGAGCTGCTTTCTTGAACACTGAAGTCCAACTGTTATAGGTAGACCCACAATGCTATTAGGAAGATAGTTTCACGATTTTGACCAGTGTCACTGAAGGAATGAGAATATGTTTCTAAGAGAGACTAGTGAATTACTTAGAATGGAATTTGAAGGTGACAATATTCCCTTGTATCTGTTCCCTTTCCCTTCTAGGTGACAATGGTCATGGATTTGGAAGGTGCTACTGAAGGAGCCTTGGCGCATCTCTGCAGTGTACCATCTAGATGGTACATATTCAAATAAGCTGCTTTGTCCCGGATGACATCAAGCTTCTTGAGTGCTATTGGAGCTGCAGTCATCCAAGTAAGTAGATGTGAACAGCCTTTGGAAAATTGGGAGCTAAGTTATTTGATGAATGATTCCAGCCTCTCATCTGCTCTTGTAACCATTTTATTTATACGGTAATCCAGTTCTGATTCAGGTTAATGATAAACCCCAGGTTGTTGAAAGTGGGCTATTCAATGGTGGTCATGTCATTGAGTGTCAAGGGGCAGTGGTTAGCTTTTCTCTTTTTGGAGACTGTCATTGTCTGACATTTCTATGATGTCACTTATAGTTGATATTTGTTACCCCAAATGTGGATATTGTCTATGTTTTGCTGTATTTGCAGATGGACTGTTTATGCAGCTGATGGATCACAAATGATGCTGAACATTGTGCAATCACCAGCGAACATCCACTTCTGATCTTATGATGATGGGAAGGTCAATGATGAAGCAGCTGATAAACTCCTGCAGGGATGTCCTGGAGCTGAGATGACTAATCTCCAGCAACTACAACCATCTTCCTTTGTGCCAGATATGACCCCAACCAAGTGATAGCTTTCCCCGATTCCCATCGACTTAACTAAGGCTCCTTGATATCACGCTCAGTCAAATGTGACCTCAATATCGAGGACTGCATTGTTGAGTCCACTGAAATAAACAGAATGTCTTTGTTCTGGATAACAGTATGCCAAGGAAAAGAAATATACATTAGGTGAGGCTACATAAAATCCACTTCATAACAAAGAAAGGTTAAACATCCATTGAACTTTGAACTTATTCAATGCAACAAACATCTAACTAACAATATGACCATATTTTGAAACTTCAGAAAAAAATTATAGAATATACAATGAAATACAGCATAAATTAATGGTTTTCCCCATGCTAATTTTAGAATGACAGGTAATAAAGTAGCAGACTCATGTAGTTAATTAACTACACATGGGTCCCATGCAGACCCAATGTTTCACTGTCAGCTTCTATAACCTTGGATGTAAAAGATAGTGTCACAAAAAATGTGATTAATGAAATGAATATGCCATGTTAACAGTAACATATCACCAATGCCCTTTTGGAGCAACGGGTTCTATTTCTAACTAATCAAAATAATCAGTGGTTACTTTAACTCCAAAGAAACCTGTAGCATGTATAAAAGATGCTTAATATTCAAAAAGGTTTAATATAAAAACACTGAAAATATTAGCAGTTTAAGGAGCAGTAAAATCATCAGTGCTGAAAAGGATCATACTTACAGTGGATGACACTCAATCCACACTAGAGAATCTGTGTGGGCAATATCCCTTGAGGCTCATTTCAATGATGTTGACCCCATTAATAAGTCCTCAACCCTCTTGAAAACAGGATTTTGGATTGCTCCATTCACAAAATGGTATTCTTTTGGGAAATATTAGAAACACAAAATTTATTTAAATCTATTCTATTTTGCTTCTTCTTTTTCCTGCATTTTATGAAGCACACTGGTGCTTGAAAACAAAACGCTTTGCATCCAGCTCTGGTATCCAGTAGCAGCAGCAAAGCATTTGCTAGATCAAGTGTGTGAGTACCACTTGTGAATAAAAGATAGCCATTCTCTGGTAACATAATAAGATCAAATTTATAAATGAACACAGCAAAAGCAACAACACATCTGAAAGTGCTAGAAATTGAAAACAAAATGAAAGTAAGTCAATCAGTGTCTGTGGAGAGAATGAATGAGTTATACTTGGAGAGTTATGTTTTCTCCAGACATGCTGATGAGTTTGCTGAGTGTTCCCAACATTTTCTCCTTTGGGTCTTACAAGAGCTGATGTGACTTTTGTAATCCCATCCCTGACCATTCACTTCTAGGGCCCTTTTGATGGAGGTCATCATTTATTCGATACAGGGAGGGATGAGTTGAAAGGGTGGATGCTGGGAGGATGTTCACCCTTGTGGGGCAGTTAAAGTCTACATGACAGTTTAAAAATAAAGTGTGTTCCATTTTTGATGAAGATGAGGAGGATTTTATTTTTGTCTCAGTGTTTTTAAGTTTCTCTTCCCAAGAAAACAGCGGAATATACTGAAGGCTGAGCAGATTACCGATTGAATTAAATTTTATATGGACAGGTGTTATGATTCCAGCTGGTGTTACTATCAGGCAAATTAGATCCCAGAATTAAAACTAGCTTGGGAGATTTATTTTTAATTTAAAACAGCAGTCTTTCACTGAAACAGAAGAATGAAGGCTGCAATTTTGGTTTCAACAGTACAACAGAAATTTATTACATAAAGAAAGAAAAAGAGAACAAAATAAACCAAGCCATGTGCACATAGCACAGTTTAAAAGATTTCAAACGCCTAACAAAACAAAATCCTATCAATTCTCCAACAGCGTCACATTAAATTTAATCAAGATCCAGAGAAGTTTTCACTTTTCTATCAAATCGATAGATTGAGTTAAATGCTTCTTTCCAATTCTGAAACCATAAGCTGCAAACCATTTCTTTTTACTCAACTACTGAGATCGTTACAATGGAGGTAACATATTTCCTTAATTACTCTGAATAAACTCCTTTTTCTACATAAATGATTCTTACACCTGACTTCAGTCAGGTTTCCTTTGAATTAAACCAAATGTTTTCCCATTTTGGGTTTTTCTAAACAAAAAAATAGTCCAGATTATTCTAAACCCAAAGCAGTCTCCTCTCTCTCTCTCTCTCCAGTTGCAAAGCCCCACAATAGCAAACAAACTTCCATTGGTCCCTCAAGAGGCTTGAAGCCATCTGTTATCTGACATTCTGTTTAAAAATCAGAGCACTGAAAAAAACTGAGTTAATTATTAAAGTTTTTCTAAATTATATATGCACTAGTACAGATATGATCTTCAAACTTAAAATAAAAATGTAATGTATAGAAATCACACACTTTTCATTTCATTGATTTGAGGTAAGGGGTGGAATATTTGAAGGAGATGTGAGGAAAACATTTTTCACCCAGAGGGTGGTGGGAATTTGGAACTTAGTGCCTATAAAGGTGCTTTTGACAGAAATCCTCATAACAGTTAAGAAGTATTTGTGATGCCAACACATACACGGCTATGGGCCAAACACTGGGAAATAGGAGTAGAATAGTTCAAAAACTATTTCTAACTGACACGGATGCAATGGACCAAAGGGTCTTTTCTGAGCTGCAGATCTCTGTTTCCCTGTGAGATAGGAAATTGGAGTTAAGTCTATAATCTGATCAGCCATCATCTTAATGAGTAATCTAGTCAGTCTGTGGAACCAAATATACTACTATTCCTATTTCTCATGGTCATATGTTCCATTTAAATTGGAAATTAATCTGACCAATGTTATTATATTTAAGACATTCATGCCAAATTATTTTATTTTCTAACTTAATAACAAAAATAATCTATTTTTATTAAATCAGTTAAGTTCAACATTACAATAGAGCAAAGTTGATTGCATTAAATAGTGTGATGACATCAGACACAATGCAACCCAAACTTTGGTGGTATTTCGTGTTATCAGGTCGTGGCAACATAAGGGAATCTAAGTTCTTTGGGTAGAAATTTATCGAATTAGAATCAGTGCAGTGTGCACTGGGATGCTGACAAATTGGACAAATCTCCAGCAGTTTCCTCATTTGACCTCCTGCTTCTGACTTCAAAGCTGTCACCAGTGACAGTCCCAACATATCCAACCGCTTGGTGCACTAAATTTTTAAACAATTGAAAAGTGAATTTGATTTTTAAAAATTGATTCAAAATTAATATTTTTAATCCCACAATTTTCCTCCTGGGTTACTTGTAGCATTGTTCTGAAAATTAATTGCTAATTCATTGGACAATCCTTGAATCATAGGGTTGAGCCTCAAGCCTCATTAACATTACTAACCAGCATTTGTCACCTCTGCCTATAGTTCTCACATTTTACTGAGAACAATATTGAGTTGTTTGTCTCACCAGCGATGGCCCAAATATAAGAATGGTGGTTAGGTTGAAGAGTTGATCCGGAGGACTGTGGGTCAAGTCAGGGAAGAAGTCACATAAAAATAGTTTTTATATAATTGAAAAAGAACTGACAATTAGCAGATGCACTTGCACTGGAATAACCTTTGAGCAATCCTGAGGAGATCCTGCTTCATTCACATTGTCTTTTGTTTCTATTAGTTTTTCATTTGCAAATGTGAAGCAACTCATTTCTGTTTTCGGTAATTGGAAGGGCACTTGGAAAATGGTTCAACTCAATTTTGTTTGGACTTTTCTCAGGAATCTTTGGTGTCACAAAACCATTTTTATCATTGCAAATGTGGCAGGTAGACTTTTAATCTCTACTTTTTGAACCCTTATTTCTCAGTAAAGTTGAGACTATGAAGGAAACTGAAAGAGTTTTTGGTTTTTGAAGAAAAAATGGAATGGGTTGATTGAAAATACTATGTTGCATCCATTCAAATTTGACTGTGTTGATAACCACTTGAGCTAAGTTGATCTTCAGTGCATGTCAGCAGGCAAGTTTAATAAATTTGTTGTGCACAAATTGTCATTAGGTGTTCTCTCAATTCTGGATGATGTGCTCTGTACCTTGAGGTTCTGTCATGGGAAAATGTTGCTTCTGCAGAATGTGGTTTGAAGCCCGGAAAAAAGTGAGAGCCTATTTTTAGGGCACATTTTCTAGTCATCCATCCCACCAACCCACATCCCCCATTTGGAGTGAATTGACATCATCATGAAGGGAACTGCCTCAGTCAGAGATGATGCTGCCCAAATGCAACAATGTCCAAACGCATGTGTCCAACAGCTTTCAAGCATCTATTACCATTGTGCAAATTTTTGACTATACGTTCTTAAGTTTACAGGCCTGTCCTTGTCAATAATTCAACAAACCATAGATTTTGCTAATTGGACCCAGGCAGCAGGCTGCATGTGAATTTGTTTAACATGGAAATCATGAAATACTGTCATTTTCACCTGATCTTGGTGGGTTGGTGGTCATTATTTCAGTAACAAGCCAAAATTACGATGACTGGGACCATCATCTTTTCCCTTCAAAGTTGGTGAGACTTTTACCTTCCCTTTGCAAATATCCCTGAACAGAATACTGTGAAGAGCAGTGAATACAAATTTTTTTTAAAAATACAAGTTATATTCTCTCAACATTGATGATCTAAGCTGCACCTTTAGAGCAATGTTAGAAGCAACCAACATTGCCATTATCATGTCTGATAAATGAGCTGGGAATGTTGTCAGCACATTCTGCACATATCAGAATATCTGTAATGACTGTGCCTTTTTTTTTAGTGTCTCTCAACATATTGTTTAAACACCAGACTTCTACATAGTTTTTATGCAGCATATCAGTGCTTATTGAAATTTCACATTCATAATTATGTGAAATATACCAGGGTTTTAAACAATATTTAAACAATTTTCAATCATTAACTGGGTTGAACTATTTTAAATTCCTAAAAGCTGAAACGAGTGTAATATAGTTTCACATTTTTAATATAATTGCAGAATCAAATTATTTACCTATATATTAATTAAGGAAATACAAATACTCATTTTCAAATCAATATTTTGACACTGACAAAATCAATATAATATGTTTAAAAGTCAATAGTTCAAGTATGTGAGCCAAAAAGCATTTCTGAATTTAAAAGAAGCCTATCAAGTCAAAAGATCTTAGTTAAATGAAATACCATCATCAAAGCCAATCAATATTAAAACCCACAATGGTCTGCAATTAATATGCAGAAAAGTATAATATTTGTCAACCATGTAATAAGAACCTATTGGGTTAGTGGTAGTATATTAGTATGGGTTGAGAATTGGCTAAATAATACAGGACAGAGAGTTGGGCTGGCCGGGGTGGCGGGGGGGGGGGGGGGGGGGGGGGGGGATCATTTTCAGAATGGCAATCTGCAATTACTGAAGTGCAACTTGGATCAGTGTTTGGGCATTAATTCATTTCAATATATACCAGTGACTTTGATGAGTGAAACAAATGTACTATCACCAAGTTCGTGGATAATATAAAAGTAGGTGGAAGGCAAGTGGTGAGGTTGGCACAAACAGTCTACAGTGTTATAGACTGGATAAAATAATGGGCAAAAACTTGACAAATGGAATATAAAGTGGGAAAATGTAAGGTTTTGCACTTTGCTGCGAAGAATAGAGAGGCTAAATATTAAGCAAATAGAGAAAGACTGCAGAAAACTGTGTCACAGAGAGATTTGGGAGTCCTCATGTAGGAATCATAAAAAGTTAACATACAAAGTCAGGAGGTATTAAGGAAAGTCAAATTGATTGTTGAACTTTATTTCAATGAGATAGAGTATAAAAATATGGAAGTCTCGCTAAAATTATACAAGGTACTATTAGACAACATATACGATGCCATGAAAAATTTAGGTCTCCATATCGAAGAAAAGATATAATGGCATAGGAGGCAGCCCAGAGAAGGTTCAATAGTTAATACTTGACATGCAAAGATTTTCTAATGAGGAGAAATTGAGTAGGGTGGGCCTGTACTGTTCTGGAGTTGAGAGGAATGAGAGGAACTTTATTGAAATGTATAAGATTCTTGGGACACTTGACAGAGTAGATGCTGAGGTGTTTCCTTATTAGGAAGAGTCTAGGACCAGAGGGCATAATCTCAGAGCAATTTAGTCACCCAGTGAAGAAGCAAAGAGAAAGAATTTCTCCTCTCAGATGTAGTGAATCTATGGAATTCTTTACCACAGAAGTCTGTCATGTCTGAGATAGGTAGCTTTTCAATCAGTAATGGAATCAAAGGTTATGGGGAAAAAGCAAGAAAGTTGAGTTAACTATCAGATCCCAAAACCCATTGAATGGCAGAGCAGACTCAGTGGGCCGAATGGCCTGCTTCTGCTTCCACGTCTTACAGTCTGATGTAGTGAAGTTCAAATGATGAGAAAGTAAGTGAAATTATAATTATGGTGCTTTTATAGGAGCTTTCACAATAAATCAATTTTGACATTAATTTCATTGATACTAAATAAATTGAATCATAAAAATAAGAAACATATTTCTAACTCAATCCAGCTAATGGTTTAGTTGGGGGAAAATCTAGGGCAGGAGTTTGAGTTGGGACCCCCAATGTTGGGATCACACTGTGTCAGAAACAATCACTTGCACCGAATTGGCCAATTAATGGCTAGAGGGCGTGCTTGCTATTCAACTGAGGATGACAAGACAGCTCTTGAAGATGGAGAGCCAACAAAAAACCCTCCAGAATAGAAGAAGCTGCATTAAAGCCCTCATAACACATGGACTTAGTATCAATTTTATTATTCCTGTCTCCATTCCTATAGCTCAAGCTTTCCGTGTTGCTCCTCCTTCTTGTACCTTTGATAGTATGTATGTGAGAGACAATCAAAAATGCTATTGGGAAACAAATTACAGTTCATTTTTCACTGGAAGTATCCATGAAACTGTCCATGACTGGAAAATACAAACATCTCCTCATGTCAAGCTGGGAACTTGAACCCATAGGCCACCATTAGATTTTATTGGCACATTAAGTATCATTTGATAAAGCATGTTGAAGAGGTCATTACTAGAATCCCTACAGCATGGAAGCAGGCCATTTAGCCCATCGAGTCCACACCAACCCTCAGAAGAGCAGTTCACCCAGACTCATCCCTCTACTCCACCCCTTTAACCTGACATTTCCCATGGTTAATTCATCTAACCTGCATATCTTTGGACTGTGAGAGGAAACCAGAGCACCCGGAGGAAACCTACACAGATACAGGGAAAATGTATAAACTCCACATAGTTGCTCAGGGCTGGAATTGAACCCAGGTTCCTGGTGCTGTGAGGAAGCAGTGCTAACCACTGTGCCACTCCATACTATTCTGGCTTTGTTCTGATATGGCAGGTTAAAAAATTGTGCAAAGGGCTTTGAATGAATTCTTGCAACTGTATTCTGTAAAAAATATAATTGGCTTGTAAAGAAATGAAATTTACTAGTTGCATTAGGATTATTTATACTTATGACCATCTAAAGAAAGTAATTTATGCAAGCAACTCCAGGAAAATGACGTCAGGGGAAAAATCTTGGCATGTTACTGCAATCATTTCTGTTATTGAAACACCCTTCACAGTGTAGACTAAGGCAATTCTTTCATGTAGAAAATAATGCATTCTAACATTACACTTGCACTAAGTTACAGCTGCTGGCTTATCAGCAATTTTATGATATAGCTACTTAGATTGAGGAACAGAAAAGAGTTTAGATAATTAGGGCACTTCAGTCAAAGCTTTTTGATGCAATTTATCTGAAAGATTGATCTTCATGCTTCAGTTGCTCTCCAACAGTGCTGGATGCATTTCTGCTGGAATTAGCATATGAATGAGATCAGGGAACATACTTAGGTCCTTAGCTGTTTATCACCAGCTTTCTACACAAATTGTATTTCAAAAAGTTATTTTGGGTATGCACAGCCAGCCACACTGACAAAACATCCAATCCACAGCATGACTGTCATAGTTAGATTCCCCGCTGCCCTGCCCAGAAACAACAAGAAACAGGAATGGATGACACCACAAAACAGACGCAAGGATCAAAGTGCACAATTAACCTCTGGCTGATTGTGGTCATGCTGACAGCACGCAAACATCAGGCTGTCTGCTAATTTAAATGAAAATGGCATGCAGCCCCAGCTTGAACTGTGCTGTTAAGTGTCCACCTGATATAAGGCACTCTGAGTCAGGAAGCCCTCTCAACTAATATGAAGTCAGGGCGAGCAGATAGCTATAGCTATCAATACCACAAACTAGATCTCAGAACCAGGATACAGTGATTAAAGTGGGAAAATGCATCTTCACATGCCATATAAAGTAAAGGTTAAGTGACCATAGTCTTATGATCCATGGGCTTGCTCTCTCTTTTGAGAGAGATGACTGGTGGTGGTTTAACCTGAGGATTACCACTCCACAGATAACAGGAGAGGTTAAGAAGGTAACCTCAGCCAGTGTAAGAATTGAACCCACATTGTTCATGTTGACTCTGCATTGCAAGCCAGCTGTCCAGCCAACTGACCTCCACATCACTAAATCTCTGGTCTTTCTCATGGCTCCATTTATCACTCCTTACCTCCACTCTCTTCCCAACATTCTCCACCAATTCAAAGCTAACATTCATAACATCATCTCCTCCCATACTTAGCACTGCTCCCAACACATGGTCCAACAGCTTATATACGTTTCATCCAAATACATTACTTCACATTCGCAGGCAAATCTTGCAAGGTAGGAATGTCCATGACTAGGGATACAGCCTAAACACATTCACAGGGTGGGGGGACAATTAGGAATGCTGGGCCCCTCCCCATGGAGACGATGGTGTTGGTGATCAATAGAGTGAACACAAGTGAGATCATGGCCAATGACTGGGCAAAACAGATGATAATCTTGTGTAAACAACGTTCTCACATCACACACAGTTTAGCAAACTGACCTCTACACCGCTGAAGCCAGGTGCCAACTCGAAGACACCTCCTCCTCCCGAGGAAGAAACGGAGGGCTTGGAGGGCCTGGTCATGGCAGATGGAGCTGTAGAGGGATTGGATGTCCAGGGTGAAGATGAGGCATTGGGGGCTGGGGAAACGGGAATCTTGGAAGAGGTGGCGGGCGTGGGTCGTGTCTCACAGGGAGATAGAACAGTATCAAGGTAGGTGGAGATGAGTTCAGTGGGGTAGGAGCAGGCTGAGACAATGGGTCCCCCTCGACCATGATCTCACACTGCATCACCAAACCATCATCTCCCAGACCATATACTACTTCATCACCTCAGGAGATCTCCCACCCACAGCTTCCAACCTCATAGTCCAGGAATCCTGCAGTGCCTGGTTCTACCTCCTACCCAAGATCCACAATCCTGACCACCCCGGCCAACCCATTGTCTCAACATGCTCCTACTCCACTGAACTCATCTCCACCTACCTCGATATTGTCCTATCCCCCCTAGTCCAGCAATTCCCTACATACGTTCAAATCACCACCTATGTCCTCCACCTCCTCCAAGACTTCTGTTTCCCCAGCCCCCAATGCCCCATCTTCACCATGGACATCCAATCCCTCTACACCTCCATCTTCCAATAACCAGTGCCTCCAAGCCCTCTGTTTCTTCCTCTCCTGACGTCCCTACCAATACCCTTCCACTGACACTCTCATTCGTTTGGCTGAATTGGTCCTCACCCTTAACAATTTCTCCTTTGAATCTTCCCACTTCCTCCAGATGAAAGGGGTAGCCATGGACACCCACATGGGCCCCAGCTATTGTTGTGGTTCTGTTCGCCGAGCTGGGAATTTGTGTTGCAGATGTTTCGTCCCTGTCTAGGTGACATCCTCAGTGCTTGGGAGCCTCCTGTAAAGCGCTTCTGTAATGTTTCCTCCGGCATTTATAGTGATTTGTATCTGCCGCTTCTGGTTGTCAGTTCCAGCTGTCTGCTGCAGTGGCCGGTATATTGGATCCAGGTCAATGTGCTTATTGATTGAATCTGGGGATGAGTGCCATGTCTCTAGGAATTCCCTGGCTGTTCTCTGTTTGGCTTGTCCTATAATAGTAGAGTTGTCCCAGTTGAACTCATGTTGCTTATCATCTGAGTGTGTGGCTACTAAGGATAGCTGGTCGTGTCATTTTGTGGCTAGTTGGTGTTCATGGATGCGGATCAGTAGCTGTCTTCCTATTTGTCCTATGTAGTGTTTTGTGCAGTCCTAGCATGGGATTTTGTACAATACATTGGTTTTGCTCATGCTGGGTATCGGGTCCTTCGTCCTGGTGAGTTGTTGTCTGAGAGTGGCTGTTGGTTTGTGTGCTGTTGTGAGTCCTAGTGGTCGCAGTAGTCTGGCTGTCATTTCGGATATGCTCTTGATGTATGGTAGTGTGGCTAGTCCTTTGGGTTGCGGCATGTCCTCGTTCTGTTGTCTTTCCCTTAGGCATCTGTTGATGAAATTGTGCGGGTAACCATTTTTGGTGAATACATTGTATAGGTGTTCTTCTTCCTCTTTTTGCAGTTCTGGTGTACTGCAGTGTGTTGTGGCCCTTTTGAATAGTGTCTTGATGCAACATCTTTTGTGTGTGTTGGGGTGGTTGCTTTTGTAGTTCATACTATAAATGCCGGAGGAAAGATCACAGAAGTGCTTCACAGGAGGCTCCCAAGCACTGAGAATGTCACCTAGACAGGGGACGAAACGTCTGCAACACAAATTCCCAGCTCGGCGAACAGAACCACAACAACGAGCACCCGGGCTACAAATCTTCTCACAAACTTTGAGCCCCAGCTATGCCTGTCTCTTTGTTGGCTACGTAGAACAGTCCATCTTCCGTAGTTACATTGGCACCACTCCCCACCTCTTCCTCCACTACATTGATGACTGCATTGGCGCCACCTTGTGCTCCCATGAGGAGGTTAAGTAATTCATCAACTTCACTAACACATTCCCCCTGACCTTAAATTCACCTGGGCCATCTCTAACACCTCCCTCCCCTTCCTGGACCTCTCTATCTCCATCAATGACGACTGACTTAACACTGACATTTTATACAAACCCACCGACTCCTACAGTGGCCTGGATTAAACCTCTTCCCACCCTATCTCCTGCAAAAATACTATTCCGTAGTCCCAAATTCTCCGCCTCCACCATATCTGCTCCCAAGAGGACCAGTATTTCCCTTCCCATGTAGTTGAAGATGCCATCCAACCCATCTCATCCATGTCCTGCAGCTCTGCCCTCAAACTCCACCCCTCCAACCGCAAGAAGGACAGAACCCCCCCAGTACTCACCTTCCACCCTACCAACCTCTGCATAAACTGCATCATCCATTGACATTTCCGCCACCTACAAACAGACCCCACCAACAGGGATATGTGTCCCTCCCCACCCCAATCCGCATTCCACAAAGACAATTCCCTCCGTGACTACTTGGTCAGGTCCATGTCCCCTAGCAACCCACCATCCCCTCCTGGCACCTTCCCCTGCCATCGCAGGAATTGCAAAACCTGCACCCGCACCTCCCCTTTCACCTCCATCCAAGGCCGCAAAGGAGCCTTCCACATCCATCAAAGTTTCACCTGCACTTCCACAAATGTCATTTATTGTATCTGTTGCTCCTGATGCGATCTCCTTTACATTGGGGAGAATAGACACCTTCTCGCAGAGCGCTTTAGGGAACATCTCCAGCACACCCACACCAATCAACCCTACCGCCCTATGACCCAACATGTCAACTCCCCCTCGCACTCTGCCAAGGACATGCAGTCCTGAGTCTCCACCACCATCACTCCCTCACCACCCGACGCCTGGAGGAAGAATGCCTCATCTTCCACCTCGGAACACTTCAACCCCAGGGCATCAATGTAGACTTCACCAGTTTCCTTATTTCCCCTCCCCTCACCTTACCCCAGTTCCAATCTGCTGGCTCAGCACCATCCTCATGACCTATTCCACCTGCCAATATTCCTTCCCACCTATCCACTCCACCTTCTCTCTGACCTATCACCTTAATCCCCACCTCCATCCACCTATTGCGCTCTAAGCTACCTTCTCCCCAGCACATCCCCTTCCCATTTATCTCTCCACCCTGGAGACTTCCTGCCTCATTCCTGATGAAGGGCTTTTGCCTGAAATATCGATTTTCCTGCTTCTCGGATGCTGCCTGACCTGCTGTGCTTTTCCAGCACCACTCTAATCTTGTCCCTTATTTCACAATCTGTTCCAATTTACAAGTTGGAAATTGTCAAAATTTCTTATTTACCCATCTCGTTCTTCACCTGAATCATATCCTTGCACCTTTATCCCTTCAAATACTATAGACAGTTGCCTGATCAAGTTGCAATGAGAAGTGAAATAAGAGAAAAGGCTGGTGAAAATAAAACACCTTTATTTGATCTCACACTTGCAGCCACTCACTCAGAATCTGGAATTGTAGATGTATGGTAGATTAATCTGTGTATGCTGAGTCACTGGGCATTCCTGGCGAAGGGCTAATGCCCGAAACATTGACTCTCCTGCTCCTCGGATGCTGTCTGACCTGCTGTGCTTTTTCAGCACCACACGTTTTGACTAAGTTCATGAATAGGAAAGGTTTGGAGGGATGTGGGCCAAGTGCAGACAGGTGGGACTATTTTATTTATTTTTTTTTCTCTTCTTTTTTCCTTTTTTTTGTAGATGTGAGACCCAGTGAACCAACTCCTGGTTATTTTTTTTTTAACCCCCACACTGCCGCCTAAGTGCGGTAGTGCTTATTTTTTCCCCAGCACCCATGGTGTGAGACACAGTGAAAGGGTGGGACTATTTTAATTTTTTTTTTGGTCGGGCCGCGGTGCGGGATCATCGGGGGGTCCCGTGGGCCCGTCCCCCGGAGAGGAGCAGCGCCGCCGGCGCGCTGCAGGACTGTCTCTCCCCTCCAAGGGCCAGCCCCTCTTCCCCAGAGAGACAGGGGGGGATTTTTTTTTTAATTTAACCCCCACACTACCGCCTAAGTGCGGTAGTGCTTATTTTTTCCCCAGCACCCATGGTGTGTGTGTGCAGGTGTGAGACACAGTGAAAGGGTGGGACTACTTTAACTGGGAACATGATCAGCATGGATTGGTTGGACTGAAGGGTCTGCTTCCATTCTATATGACTCTACTCCATAAAGGAATACCAATTCTTAGATGGCTCAGCTGCTGTCATTCTGCACATATAATTACAACAAAATAGGTCTTTAGATAATTTTTAATCAACATGTTCAGAGATGCTATTATATACCTCTGGAACGGATTGGGCTTGACTTCATATCTCTTACTCTAGAGGCAGGGGCACCACCAGAACACACTAAAACAATCAGTTGCAAACCACCACTGCAACACGATCAAATATGTTGTTGCACTTCAATTGGCCTAGGTGCATCAAGGCTCATTGCTAATAAGTTTAAGAGGGATGTGAACAATCTCTAATTGACTCTTAATGGTGTTGGACATGAATGTCATCTTCTACCATCTTCTGATTGGTCCCTTAAGTTCCCAACTATCAATGAGCCTATCCCCTTCACCATGGTTTAAGGTTACTTTCATGATCTTTTTGCGAAGAAAAAGAATGGTTTAATATTATTCATTTGTTTACGCAAAACAAATTGTATGCCGTCAGAACCAATGATTATTATTGGTAAGAGTTGCTATTAAAGTAGTCACTTATCACTAACCATTCATTCTTTCTTAGAAGCTGCTTGTTAGGTAACCATTTTTGTCTCTGCTCGAGTGCTGTAAAGAGTTTCTTATAACTCTTTTAAGATAGCACATAAAAAAGTTTTTTTATAACCCAAACTATCTAAAACTAATGCAAAGGATCACAAAAATGTTTATAAATAGACTAAGTAAAAAGAGTGAATTAATGAAAAGTTCTAAGACATTCAGTCAATGCAAAGAACAGAAACTTATAGCAGCCTGTATGACGTGGGCTATGGCAAGAATGGTGGCAGAATCATGCAGTGAAGTCTATCTTGATACTGGGAGCAACTTGCTGCATCGTTTATGTATCAGTTCAGTGTGAGGCAACTTTTTCACTAGGTAGTGGTGAGTTACCAATAAAGGAGAAGTATAGCTTGTTAAAAACTTGACATTGGCATAACTTACCTCTTTCATATTCAACTTTCTACACTACCAAATGCACCTTACAAATTAAACATCAAGAATTCTCGACATGCCAGTCATAGAGGTACATGTTGACTTCAGTTTTCCATTGGCTGTGAGGAGCCTCCATGTTGCTCAACACCAAACAGCATCTCAAGGCACGAACCATGGATACCAAACACATGTACCCCTCGTCCACGGACATGTTATCCAACATTTACGAACCCCTCATGACTCTCATGACAGCTCTCCAATCCACTTGCATGATGCTTATAAAGCATGGAGTTGCATTGCAGGGCCCTCTGGCAAATACCATTGAAATGCTGCTGCAAAGACATTATGCAGGCAGGGACAGTCACCCCACTCACATTTTGGACTAAACTGTCCAGGTAGCTTGTCTGCTCTCCAAAGTTTGCTCACTTAGCACATAACTCCCTTTTCACCGCATCCATGCCCTGCCTTGCCATGGCAATGACTGCAGTCACATGACCAGATAGCTTGCCTTGCTGGTCAGTAACCGTCAGTCAAAGGGGCATCTATTTTTCTGTATGGCAGCATATTACATCAACCTCGCACCTGCATCATGTGACAGCAGCTTATTCGGCAACACATTGCATGTGGAGCAAACTTGCAGCCATGTTTTGAAGTCTGAGGGGAGAAGTCCTCTTTGAAATTCATGGAAATGCCCGTCAGTCACGGGGTCCTGGTACAATAAGATAAGGGCAGCCTCCAATAAAAGTTCAGGGGGTTGGTCAGTTAGGTGCACGGTCAAGGTGACATCAGTAAGGGGTCAGTGCCTTGGTGTTCTAGCAAGTAGGCCATGGTCAGTTCTATGGTTGCACAGTGGCCAATCTGGGAGGCAGACCTAAAGTGTTTGGGGAAGAGGCATACAGTCATCAGTCAGAGATCTGGGCACTTCTCATCTGGACTATACAATAAGGTTGTTCAAAGAGGTGAACGATGGTCAATCCATCATGTCCATTGACAGAATCTATGAGGAAAGAGTGGTGGGGAGAATACCAGCATGGGAAAGATACTCATGAAACTATTCTGATGAATAGGGACTGTGGACTTGATGGAATGGGGGACAATAATTGTGAAGGGGAAATACAGCAAAGCAAGAATGGGAATGCAATGATGTGGGAGCAGGGTTTAACCACAGTCACGAAGGCACTTCTTCAGTTGGGGGACCATATAAGATCACACACATGCCAAGAACTGGGGAAAAGGTGAGCAGATATCCCCTCATGTATAAAGGTTAGATGGGGACCTGGGGAGGTACAAAGCTGATGGGCTTCACAGAAGGGATTATGACAAATGGGATCTGAATGTTTGGGGCCTCAGCTGAAGCCACTGGTCATGGAGTATTCGCAGTCACCTTCCTTCTTGCTGGAAATTGAAAGTACGCAATGGGGAAGAAAATACCCGTGACCATACCTGGCAGGGTAAATGTTTTGAACTGTGAAGGAGTGGACAGCTGGACCCACTGATGTGAGGCTTTCTCGAGAGAAACATAATGAACAGATCCATGCTCTGTACAAAACTCAGACCTGCAGGCCCCCTATCCCTAATGATCCCAAGGTGTTGGACCTATGTGTTGTACACCTCTCAGTTTCACATATTGCTGACCACTTCAGTCAGCACCAATCTTTTGGACACAGTAACCAGGGAAAGAATAAGGATTTTTAGCATGAGGGGCAATTATGTCAGAGTGATTAACATTCATCTTGAAATAAGTGCTGCATATATGCTTGATTTCTTCCCTGTAACAATACCACAGTGTAAGCATATTATTCATTGTGACATATAGAAAGAATATAAGGAAACTGAAGACCAGATAAGGTTGAGTTACCATGGAAAGTATCAGATACAAGGCTGAAGGTTGAGACATCAGGGAGCTGCATGAAGTTCAGAATTCTGCATTAATAATTTTCTTCTTTGCAAATCCCACACCCCCCCCCCATCCAAAAAAAATTGGTTGCTTGACTCATGCAAGCTCAAGAGAGTGGGTCATTTTTCATCATGACACCACATAACCTCAAACCTTATTACAAGCTTCTTCCCTCCATTTTCCTGCTTGCCTTCTTGGTCTCTGAACCATGAAGGGGAAATACAGAAAAGCAAGAATTGGAATGCAATGTTGTGGGAGGAGAGTACAGCCATAGTCAAGAGGGCACTTCTTCAACTGGGGAAACATTTCTGATCACACATATCCCAGGAAATGGGGGAAAGGTGAGCAGATACCAGCTCATGGAGAAAGGTCAGACAGGGACCTAGGGAGGTACAAAGCTAATGGGCTTCACAGGAAGAGTTAAGACAAATAGGATCTGAATGCTTGGGGCATTTCCATATACCACAGAATTTATGTCTGTCCTTCATCTATAATCTTGATTCCATCTTAAAACCAAGCAATTGAAAATGGTAGTTATGCAAGTTCCTCAAACCAAAAGGTTCTGGTAATTCTGATAAGTCCCACAAAATAATTGGCTTCAATAAAATACATTTTAACGCTCATATTAATGAGAAAGTAGGGAGAATGCTGCAGAGGAATCTCAGGATTGGTTTCTTTCACATTTGACAAATGGATCTTAACCGTTTTTTTTGTATCTGATTCCCAGCTATATCTAATCAGGTTGAAACCCTGCAGCTGGCAATGAAGAAAAATGGAGGTATTTAAGGCTGGCGAATTCAAAATGTGGTATTTGGGAGGGGTTTGTAGAGTGGAAATCATAAGCTACAGTTAGGTAAGATGAAAGAAAGAGGAAAGCAAAGTGTTAGTAACATCACTTTTGAAGGATTTGGCTTTGGATAATGTAATGGTAGGGTTAGGGAGAAATTGGAGGGACTGGTGAGGGTATGGTTATTGAAGGGTAATGGTCAGTTGCAGGGATATGGAGAGTAAACAGCTAATGTTGAAACCATTCCCATTCTCCTTGATACATACATAGTGCTGAAAATGCACTTGTCTCTCCCAAGAAGTCCTTGCCATCCTCACCTGCTGTGTGTCTCGCTGTTTGAGAAATGTACACTGTCCTTGACCAGCTCCACTGTTCTGGTGAAGCTGAACATAAGCTTGAAGAACAGCATCTCATCCTTCAAAAAGGCTCTTTCAGAGTTCAATAATTTCAGACTGTATACAGTACTCTATCATTTATTTTATTTTAAAATAGCATACTTTGGCTTATTTTGGCTTCCAGAAAATAGTGCACCTGCCCTTGATTCTTCATCTTTTATTTCTTCTTTTTCCCTAATTACCATTTCCTTTAACTCTGTAGGACCAACTCTTTTGTCATCCATTGTCCTGTCTTCCACCCTATCACAGATGTTCCTTTTATTTTAAAATTTTCTTCCATGGTATGTTGGCGTTGACAGTAAAGTGAGCATTTGTAAGCCATCTCCAATTGCCCCAGAACAGGGTGGCTGGCTCGACCACCTCAAAGGGAGGCTAAGAGTCAGATTGCTCTGTCTGGAGTCACGTATGGCCTAAACCAGGCAAGAATGACAATTACATTACCATCTCCCCATAATTGCTAATTACAAAGTGATTGCATCTATAGTTTTTCTCAGCTCTGTTAAGAGTCATTAACCTGAAATGTTAACCGTGTTTCTCTTTCTAGCTGTACTTTACCTGATAAACAAGTGTTTTGTCTATTCCTGTCTTCTTCTCGTTGCAGTTGCTACTGAATTGATTACAAATTCAGTTGTTTATTTTTAAACAGACTGCCCTTAGCAATATGTCCCTAAACTGTGTTTGAACTGAAGTTCCATTAATCATTAATCAAAGCTTTTCCTATGGGTCAAGCCAAGTCTCAAAAATAGTATCAAGAAAACATTGAAACTACAGTGAACCTGTTGTAAATGTGGAATGTGGTGATCAGGAAAGTACCATGCAAACAAATGTAAAAAGTAAACAAATGTTCAGATTGAACCAAAGTAGTCCCCTACTTTGAAGCAACTATGCTTATATAGCACTATTTAAAAAAAACATTTCAAAGCACTTAATAGAGAAAGAATGTGACAGATGGATACCCTTAATTGTTGAGAAGTATCCAAAGAATGTGTCAAAAATATTTTGTAACATATAGCACTTTATGACTATAGAAAATCTTACGAGCCATACAGCCAATGAAGTACTTTTGAAGTGGTTACTATTAAAGTGTAAGGTACACAACAGCCAGTACTCAGACCGCAAACTCTCACAAACAGCAATATTATAATGACCACATCATCTGGTTGAATAATATTGCACAAGTGATTAATATCAGTCAGGAAACTGAAATAACTCTCCTCTTTTCGGAATAGTAACATGGGAATCTTCTACATCCATCCAAGTTGCAGATAGGGGCTCAACTGAACACCTTATCAGAAACACAGTACCTCCAATTGTGCAGCACAGCCTCAGTGCTGTTTTGGAATGTCAGTCTTGGCATTTATGTTTAAGCAGGAGAAAGGGACTTGAAAGTGGTTCCTTATGATTCAAGAGGTGAGACTGGTACCAACTGGAAAAAGTATCTGACTTTATAAATGTTGAGTTAAATAAAAACGATGGTTTTCTAAAGGGAATATGAATATGACCAAAGGTCTCACTTTCCTGCTACTTTACACTTGATGTATGTGCATAAGTTAGAAAATTGAAATATGCAGGAACCTGAGGGGCTTGACAAGGTCAACGCCAAGATATTTTTTCTCCCTACTTGTGGAAAAGTCTAGGACCAGAGCCATCATCTCAGAGTAAGGGGTCACCCAGTTAAGACAGAGGTAGGGATGAAATTCGCTTATAGGGAAGTGAATCATAGAATGCTTAACTGCAGGCAGCTGACAAGCCTGGTCTTTAAGGGGATTCAAGGCTGAGATGGACAGATTTTTTATCAGTATGGGAAATAAGAATTATGGGCAAAAAAAAGGGGGAGTTACAGATTTTAGATCAACCACAATCTCATTGAAAGTGCTGAATGGTCTACTTCTATTCTTACATCTTGTTGTTTAAAATCAGGAGCTCAGACGAAGTCATGTATACAGACATGCCTTCATCTGAAAATTCCTCCACAACCTCAAAGATCTTAAGTTCAATCTATCTTCTGTTGTTTGCAATTCAAGTTGTAATGTGGAATATGGTTATTTAGCCCAAATAGTCTGCACAGGCAAGCAAATAGTTTTGGTCGCATTTTGCTGACCCCTTCTATATCGAGTTAACACATTTTCTTTCATCCGTCTAGCCAATCAAATCTTGAATACTTTTGTTTCTTCCTCATCAGCTACACGGAATTTCAGCTTCCTTTCCCCGATCCAAGCAATTTTCTTGAGCTAGTTGTTTAAGGTACTTAATCCTTCATTCTAAACCTCTTACTGTCAAAGCAGGACATCTTGCCATAGTTGCCAGCACTGAGTAATCAAGGGGGTGTACATTTTGTAACATTGCATAATGCTACAATGTCATACCTACAGCATGTGCCAGATAATACAGCAAATGCACTACATTTGCTTCAACCAAATGACTATGACTTAAAGTCTAAGGGTAGCAGTTCTTTGTTGAGTCGAGATACTCTGGCCCGTCAGGAGATGTTATTACAGTCAGTCAACAATATTGCCTGACTTCAGTCCAGGAGCTTGGCCAGCATTATTTGGGCACTTGGTGCAACTAGTCTTTGGTGAACCATGTCCTTCCAGTCCAGGGACTTCTCCACAGTTAATCCTGCAGTCTGAAGATGATTAAGGCAGTGTGGGAGCAGCACAGAAATCAGTTAGGGGCTCTTTCATGTGTCCTCCCAAGTTGGCCCTTGAACTACAAAAACCAACGGAGTTTACGAAGGACAGATCATGCTGTGCCAGGGAAAGTGAAAATGAAACACAGTAGGGGGACAATGGCTGTGAAGGGGGCAGCCCCAGATAGAAGGATGGCAGTCAAAATGGCAATTCTGTTATTCAGGCACTTACCATTTAAGTCATTTCAAATCAGTAAGGTCCTCAGGAGTGTTGCTGAACAAAGAGACCTTGGAGTGCTGGTTCATAGCTCCTTGCAAGTGGAGTCACAGGTAAATAGGATAGTGAAGGCGGCGTTTGGTATGCTTTCCTTTATTGGTCAGAGTATTGAGTACAGGAGTTGGAAGGTCATGTTGCGGCTGTACAGGACATTGGTTTGGCCACTGTTGGAATATTGCGTGCAATTCTAGTCTCCTTGCTATCGGAAAGATGTTGTGAAACTTGAAAGGGTTCAGAAAAGATTTATAAAGAAGTTGCCAGGGTTGGAGGATTTGAGGTATAGGGAGAGGCTGAACAGGCTGGGGCTGTTTTCCCTGGAGTGACGGAGGTTGAGGGGTGACCTCATACAGGTTTACAAAATCATGACAGGCATGGATAGGATAAATAGACAAAGTCTTTTCCCTGGGATGGGTGAGTCCAGAACTAGAGGGCATAGATTTAGGGTGAGAGGGGAAAGATATGAGAGACCCAAGGGGCAACTTTTTCACACAGAGGGTGGTATGTGTCGGCATGGATGGGTTGGACCGAAGGGTCTGTTTCCATGCTGTACATCTCTATGAATCTGTTATTAAATTAATCTGCATGTGAAGCTTTGAGCAAATAATAGTAAAAATCCCAGCTCAAGCAATCTTTGATCATTATTATTTAATCATAGTAATATGTGAAGAAATGGTAACCATTGGTGACCTTTAAAACACAACCCCAGAGTGTGTTATCTGCAATATCACGTTTTGTTTAAAATAAACAGTGCTGCTACAAAATGAGGATCTCCTGGAGTTGGACTTGTGCTCTAAAAGGGAGGCCATTCTATCCTGGTAACTGAAGTGACTCCTCTGGTGCACAGAAGGGGAGGGGGGGGAAAGGAGGAGAGTGTTAGTTTTTGGGGACTCGCAGGTTAGAAGGTCAGATAGGTTTGTTGAGAATGTACGAGACTCACGGTTGGTGTGTTGCCTCCCAGGTGCCAGGGTCCATGATGTCTCAGATCATGTCTTTGAGTTCCTGAAGGCAGAGGGTGACCAGCCCAAAGTCGTGGTCGATATAGGTACTAATGGAATGGGTAGAAAGAGCGATAGGATGTAAGGCAGGATTTCAGGGAGCTAGGGTGGAAGCGGAGAGCTAAAACAAACAGTTGTTATCTCTGGTTTGTTACCCATGCCACATGATAGCGAGGCAAGGAATACAGAGAGAAATCAGCTGAACACATGGCTACAGAGATGGTTTAGGTGGGAGGGTTTTAGGTATTTGCATAATTGGGACTCATTCTGGGGAAGGTGGGACCTCTACAAACAGAACTGTCTTCACTTGAACCAGAGGAATACTAATATCCTGGGTGGGAAATTTGTTGGTGCTATTCAGGTGGGTTTAAACTAGCTCAGCAGGGGAATGGGAACCTGAGATGTAGTTCCAGTGCACAGGAAGATGAGAGTAGGGAGAGCATGGACAGGATTTCACAGTCACAGGAATATGCTGGCAGACAGCAAGCTGCTTCAACAGCAGAGGTATCCGAAATAAGGTAGGTGAGTTTGCAGCATGGATAGGTACCTGGGACTTCAATGTTTTGGTTATTTCGGAGCCATGGATAGAGCATGGTCAGGAATGGATGTTGCAAGTTCCAGGTTTTAAAATTTTCATTGAGGACAGGGAAGACAGTAAAAGAGGGGGGTGTGGCCTCGTTAGTCAAGGACAGTATCATGGTGGCTGGAAGAAATTTTGACGAGGATTTGTCTATCGAGATAACTATGAGGTTAGAAACAGGAGAAGTCATACTGCTGGGAGTTTTCCATCCACCCCCCCCCCCAAGTAGGCCTCCACACAGTTCCAGGAACGTGGAGGAGAGGATCAGCGAAGCGATTCCGGGTAGGAGTGAAAGGGAAAGGATGGTCATTATGGGGGCTTTAACTTCCTTAACATTGACTGGAAATGCTATAACTTTTAGTACGTCAGATGGATCAGTTTTTGTCCAATGTGTACAGGAGGGTTTCCTGGCACAGTAATGTCAAGGGCCATCAAGAGAAGAGGCCACACTGGATCTTGTGCTTGGTAATGAACCAGGCCAGGTGTTTGATTTAGTCGTAAGTGAGCACTTTGGAGTGTGATCATAATTCAGTTACCTTTAATTTAGCGATGGAAAGGGATATCTCATGCCACAGGACAAGAGCAATTATAATGCCATTAGACAAAACTTAGAATGCATAGAATGGGGTAGCAAAATGCAGGGGATGGGACAATCGAAACGTGGAGCTGGTTTAAAGAACAGATATTGCATGTCCTTGATAGGTATGTCCCTATCAGGCAGGGAGGAAGTGATAAGGTAAGCGAACCATAGTTTACTACAGAAATCGTATCACTTGTTAAGCGGAAGGAGGAGGCCTATGTGTTGACAAGACAAGATGGTTCAGATGAGGCGATGAAGAGTTACAGGTTAGCTAGGAAGGATTTAAAGAGAGTGTTAAGAGCAAAGAGAGGACATGAGCAGTCTTTAGCAGGTAGAATAAATGGGAACCCTAAAGCTTTCTATAGGTATGTGAGGAATAAAAGGATGACTAAGGTAGGAACAAGGCCAAAGACAGAAATGGGAAGTTGTGTGTGGAGATCAGAGAGGTGCGAAACAAATATTTCTCATCAGTTTTCACTCAGGAAAAGGAGAATATTGTAGAGGAGAAGACTGAGATACCAGATATTAGACTAGAAAGGATCGAGGTTAGTAAGGAAGAGGTATCAATTCTAGAAAGAGCCAAAGTAGACAAGTCCCCTGGGCCGGATGAGATTTTTCCGAGAATTCTCTGGAAGCTAGGGAGGAGACCGCCGAGCCTTTGGTTTTGATCTTTGAGTTGTCAGTGTCTACAGGTTTAGTACCAGAGGACTGCAAATGTTCTGCCCTTATTCTTGAAGGACAGTAGAGATGACCCAGGTAATTATAGACCAGTGAGCCTTACGTTTATTGTAGGAAAGTTTTGGAAAGTATTATAAGAGATAGGATTTATAATCATCTCACAAGCAACAATTTGATTGGAAATAGTCAACACGGATTTAGCAAGGGCATGTCGTGTCTCACAAACCTCACTGAGATTTTGAGGAGGTGACCAAGCATGTGGATGAGGATAGGGCAATTGACATGGTGTACATGGACTTCAGTAAAGCCTTTGATAAGGTTTCACAGGCTAGGCTGTTGGGAGAAAATGCAGAGGCATGGGATTCAGGGTGATTTGGCAGTTTGGATTAGAAACTGGTTTTCTGTAAGGTAGCAAGTGGTGGTTGATGGAAAATATTCGGCCTGCAGTCCGGTTACTAGTGGTATGCCACAAGGATCTGTCTTGGGACCACTGCTGGTTGTCATTTTCATAAATGACTTTGATGCAGGCATAGGTGGATGAATTAGTAAGCTTGCAGATGACACTAAAGTCAGTGGTGTAGTAGACAGTGTGGAAGAATGTTGCAGGTTGCATGAGGACTTGGATAAACTGCAGAATTGGGCTGAGAGGTGATAAATGGAGTTCAATGCAGATAAATGTGAGGTGATTCACTTTGGGAATAACATGAAGGCAGAATACTCGGTCAATGGAGAGATTCTTGGTAGTGTGGACGTGCAGAGGGATCTTGGAGTCCATGTACACAGATCCCTGAAAGTTGCCACCCAGGTTGATAGTGCTTTTAAGGCAGCATATGGTTAGGTTTTATTGGTAGAGGGATTGGGTTCTGGAGACGTAATGTCATGCTGCAACTATACAAATCACTACTGCAGTCGCACTTAGAATATGTGTCCAGTTCTGGTCGCCCTATCACAGGAAGGATGTGGAAGCATTGGAAAAGGTGCACAGGAGATTTACCAGGATATTGCTTGTTCTGGAGAGAAGGTCTTGTGAGGAAAGGCTGAGAGACTTGGGTCCGTTCTCATTAGATAGAAGGCGGCTAAGACGGAACTTGATAGAGACATACAAGATGATCAGAGGATTAGATAGGGTAGACAGTGAAAGTCTTTTTCCTAGGATGATGTCAGCTTGTACAAATTGAGGGGTGATAGATTTAAGACAGATGTCAGAGGCAGGTTCTTTGCTCAGTGTTAAGGGTGTGGAATAGTCTGCCTGCTGATGTAATTAAACCTCCCTAATGTGTCAAGAGTTAAACAATCCTTGGATAAGCAAACGAATGATGATGGGATAGTGTAGAAGGATGGGCTTAGATTAGTTCACAGGTCGGTGCAACATCGAGGGCTGAAGGGCCTATTCTGCGCTGTATTGTTCTATGTTCTGTGACAGCAGCACTTGAATTTCCAAGGATCCATATGGAATCTGTGGATTTCTCAATCCTGAACCCTTAATTGTGTCAAGGTTGCAACCAAAGCAAATTTGTGCATGATCACATCACTTCATCTCTTTTCTACTCAGACCCCCCCTCTCACCTCAAAGGCGACTGTTATAACCTGGGCAGTAAGCTTTACCAATATAGCTGGCTTCACTAAGGTGTAATGCAGTATAGGCTGTATACACGTCACATTGAGTGTATCATACCAATACAACAGAATTATCAGGAAAGGGTTCTACTTGGTCAATATCCAAGTCATTTGTAAACATAGCCACTACATCTTGAAGATCTGCACCAGGAACATTGGAAGCTGCCATGATGCCTGAAAAGTACAAACGTGCAGACTTATAGGAAGAAGCCATGGGAACGACACTAGGTGCATGTGAATTAGTGAGCTAGTATAGAGAATGGATTGCGTAAAGCCCTTCTGTACTGGAACAATTCTGTGACTGCATTATTATGGGCATCTCTGGTATTTCTTCCAGATGATTGAGGAAATGGAGATGTGTTACTGAAATGGGAACTATTGAATTGGATTAGGTTTGGTTTCACAATTTATTTGCTCCAAGTTATTTATAAAAATCTAGAATATATGTTATCTAGACATTTTCTCTCCTGCAAGTGGCATTTAACATGGCATTTCTTTTTGCAGTATAAGCTAACATTTATATAAAACTCAGTTATCTCATACCTTCCAATTTCATACTCCGTGAATTATAGCTGGTAGTACTTGGTTAGCATTCCATGGCAATCATTGCCATATCAGTTTACAAGCTCAACATTGTGATTTGTACCCCTACTGGGAGTTGTGACTCACTTTGGAAAGGCCTGGCTGATTCAGTTGAAGATACAGCTACCACTGGAGGAGTGTTTAAAACCGTGGAAGGTCACTAGTGACACCATGGAGAGCTGAAGGGTGGAGAGCAGGGGAAGGTTAATTCAGTAGGCCACAGAAGAATTTCAAAATAAGATTAATTGGTCCACCATCCTTAAGCATAAGCAGTATTGTCATAACATGTTTTGTGGTCAAATGTCACTTGTTTAAATCCACTAGGAATATATCAAACCAGAATTAGCAAAACTACCATTCAGCTGTAACAGTCCATAAAATCAATAAAGTATAGAATTCCTTCAGTATTTACATATAGCTTCACCCATCTGAATATGTGACCCTGTTATCAATAAACCTCTTTGCTCTTCCACAGAATGCTGGTTCAACACATCCTAACTTCCTCAGCACTTCACCAGATAATGCTAGATTTACATCTAAAAAAAAAATTAAGTGTCAAGTGCCTATTTAGCAGTTGAGTAAAGAGTATTACAATGAAGCCTGATCCTACCGATGTTCAGATACAGCTTCTTTCAGCATAGGACATTAGACAACTAGAGTGAGCTGACTTACCTCTTAAGAAAATGACATTCTAACTGAAGTTTTCAAGACACCTTAATAACCTATAACTAATGATTACAGATGTTGGTCTGATTGTTCAGATACATCATCTGATGACCAGGATGATAGGCAACACCATTAGCTAATTTAGCATCGCGAATTCTTAAGATTAAACAACATCGTGACAACGGTTTCAGCTTGTAACCTTAATTTAGCTAGTCCTAAAATAGTCAACCAAATATTCATTGGTTTCTAAATCAGTAGGGATTTATCCTATGGTTCACAAAACCTAAATGTATTTTTAAATCAAAATTTAAAAAAGCAACACTTGTTAGCCTGTTCTACCTTATATTCAAATGTATCAATCAAAAATGAATATAAAAATCAGTTAACAAACATTATAGAAAGCAGGGTCAAAATGTTCCTGCAACCCATCTTCCACATTGTTGGTAGAACTTTACAAATACTTCACAATAACTCAATCAACTACTAAATACACAAAAACATTCAATTATCATTTAGGGAATATGCAACAAACAGATTGCATCACATTTATTCTTTCCCAAAGTACAGTTTTAAACTGATGTGCCTGAAGTCAACCAACATTTGTTCTATAGTTAAAGCACTTTACAAATTTCAGTTTCAAACCAGTTCAGCTGCTTATAAAAGTTACTACAAAGCAAATCTGTACACTTTCTACAATAAATTAAAAAACACAAATGCAGGCACAAATTGTTTTTAAAAATTGTGTACAGGTCCCATATTAAATCACAGCAGAAAAGAAATGTAATATTAAAATACTCCTCCCAAAGTAAAAAAAAGTTACAAGTTTGTTTGAAGTGAATTCATATACAATTATACACAGGCTACAAAACCACTTAGTACAACAAGCACTCCAGCAAATCAGGTATTCTGGGCCTTAAATGCCAACTTTGTGTAATTTAAAACAAAACTGCATTTCATAAATATCAAATCTGCACACCAGTTTCCCTTTCAACATACGTCAAAGTATTTCAGAATTATTACTTTAAATGCTGTTCAAAGGATAATGCTACATTTTGGTAAATCATTTATTCAGCACCATGAAGTGAATTAAACTTAAAGCAGCGATACAGATGGCATGGTATTATTTTAATATTGCACTAAGGAAGCAATTTCAAGATAAAAGCGTCAGCAAAAATGAGCATGAAAAAGCGTGAAAGTGGATTTTAAAAACTTGCCAATTTTTCACAGAAGCATTCTTTAAAATTTATCTATCCACAGAAGTATTTGAAAATAAAGTATCTTTATTCTGTTTTGCATCTTTAAAATGATCAGATGCAATATACCGTGGCATGGTTTTTGATAATGTAATGTAGAAGTTAAAGAAATCAAACTAAAACATAGTATGTTTTTTGGGTAACATGAGGATGCCTACAGTCTGATCACATGCTTTGGTTACATTTCCATTATAATTAGCACCAGTTCAAAATTGATGTTTTAAGGGAACATTTGGTTAAAACTCAGTGATAGATGTATACTGGAGGGAAACTTTATACTGATATACAAGCATGTGCTTGATTTTTAATATTATGAAACACAACCTAAATTAAAATGACAAACTTGAGAATTAAGATTTTGTTTGGTAAGAAATACAAAGCTCATTTTACTGCTCTATTGCACACCATTTAAAGTTACCTTGATTTTGACCATTGACTTTTTCAGCATACTTTGCACCAAAATTACCTGCTGCATGGCACTTGGTTACAACAGCCTTTTCTGTTTATTTAATAAGTTACAGAACATTCAGATTATATAAAAAAGTACCAGAAACAGATAGTAACCAATTTTGACTAACAGAATAATTTACGGTGTGCAGTAATGTACAAGTATTTACAGCTTTCTCCTGTGACCTATAAACACTATGAACAAGTTATTCCTGTCAAAAAATTATAATGGAAAATTTGGATGCTTACAAGAAAGATAATGATGTATGAAAAACATAATTACAGCTGGCAGTGAATCAGTAATTTCTCTAAACACGACTACTGGAACAATGATTGAGACACTAGTGGAAAGTACATTCTTCAAGAACTGATAAATGGTTCTGTAAAGCTTTTAGTTTTCAACATGTAAGCCAGATAAATCAATGTCCCACGCTTAAATTTCAATCAATGTCACTAAAGTCACTGGTTTGTTCACCTTGGACTCTGCTTCGGTGGAGCATTGCACGATCAAAAGCAATGCGAACAGATTTTCGAATGGAAGAAGTTCGGCCTTCCATCATTTTTATTTTGTCTATGGTTTCGTCAATACCAAGTGGAACCACTTTGGATTTTGGAAGCCACTGCCTGTGGAAATAATTACACATTATTTGAAAGAGAGACTTCTTTAAAAATAAAACCATTTCAGTCGATATATATGCTCTAATGTCACAATTAGGGTAGTAATGGTTAGAAAAAAAACTTCAAATGGACTGCAACTTGTTAATACAAATTTTCATACAGAATGTTAGTTAATTAGAAGAAAAAAATGTAAATTCAGTTAATTTCTAAAAAAAAACTGCAACCTCAGACCTACATGTAGGTGCTTGGTTGTCAAGCGACTTTCTGATTGGTTAAAGGTGAGTACGTCACAAAGTATTTTCTTTGAAAACTGTCAATAGAGCAAATGGGAGCTTAAACACTTTCAAAGGTTTCTCTTCAGGCTAATTAGCACCTATAGTGCTATTAAGGATGGAGTTCCAGGACTTTGATCCAAACAGACAACTATTGTTGTGTTAAATAGAAGCAGTCACCACAGAAGTCTACTATAGGTTGAACATTTTCAATGGTGAAAAAATTTACACTATACATGAAGCATTTTTGTTCCATGAGTAACCAGAGAAAGATGGAATGAAGTTGAGCTGTGGAGACAATGGTGTAGTATCCATTTGACATGGCTGAAAATTAAAACAAGCTCTTAGAAATTCATCCTAGATACTAAAAAAAATAGAGTAAATCTATACTAGAGGCAATACTAAAGTTTAGGCATGAAATCAAGATTCCCACCTGGTTGTGCACTTACCAGCTTCGTTTGTTGTCAAAGAACAAAACAAGATAAAGCTTCTCTCCAGCTCTCCGCTGCATCTGCTCTCCCACTTTAAGTACATCAAGAGGGGGCACAGGTATAGGCACTCCATTGTGGCGAAAACCACTTCGAGACATCTTTGGATCAATTACCTAATTTTTAAAAAAAAGGGAAACGCTACTTCTTCCAAATTTTTGAAACAAAAATTGTTTTCAAGACTATGAATCAGTATTATAAACTAGCTTTTTTAGTTTATAAAGACAAAGATAAAGCGCATGGAATTTTAACCCAAGCACAAAGGTAGGAAGATGATCGTGTCATTTAAAACATCTAACATAACTTTAAAATAAAAAGATTAAACCTGGTCCTTTCAACATTGCAACTAGAATACACTTAGAAAATTCAGAGATTGATAACTGAAAATTTTGGAACTGATTTTTAGAAGTTTATTTTCTCAGCATCATTATGTACTCCACTTCGCTAGAAAATCAAATGTCTAAAAGAAAATAGTTTCAACTTCAATGCCTATAGTTCACACAGCTCAACTTAAAATTACACAGAACCTCTAATTCAGTCCACTTTTGTGACTTGTTTAACTGTGAATACCTCAGAATGCCTAATAGTTCTAAATATTTTCCTAAGATGTGGTCAGCAAGAACATACCTTTGTGAATACCAAAACATAAAACAATAGTAACATTTCAGTATTATAAGCCAGGAAATTCAGTCCTAAAGCAGTTAACACCCCTTAGATATACTGAAATATTTAACAATGCAAGCTTTTGAATTTTAAAAAAAATCAATTTGGGGATAGAAGCATCATTAGCAAGACCAACATTTACTACCTATCCCTAATTGCTCTTGCTGAGTGGCATACTAAACCATTTGAGGGTAGTTAACTGCTGTTGGCAGAGGAACACACAAGCTACATCAGGCAAGGATGGCAGACAATCTTATTCTAAAAAAACGATGAGCCAGATTCTACCAATATTCTACAATAACCTGGTAGTTTTACAATTACTAAGCTTAATGTTTTATTACAAATTTATTATTTAATCAAATTAATATAATGGAGCTTGAACTTGTGACCCTGAAACATTAACTCAAGCCTCTGAATTACAAGTCCAGTAACATTACAATAATGCTACCATCATCTTTACAAACAAAGTAATTTCCTAAATATGATTTGTATAATTCTAAACTACACACCACAGACTAAATGTTTCAACTGTGATTAAAGCAAATTTATCGTTTCTTCATGTATTTAAAAAACATGCCACTAATACCTGTTTAAAGGTTTCAATAAATTCATACCACTACAAAGTATGAATTTTGCATTAAAAATTGCTTTTCTTCACCCCTTCCCCCCCACAACTTTTAATGGCCACGTGTTCACCTGAAAAGGGTGAGCAAAGAACATACTGCCAAACCTTATGTTTCAGAAACTAAATATGAGGTGCAAATCAATTCAGCAAGTCTCCTTTTCAAATTGTTTTTATGTTTGACATATTAAGTTGCATGGTGTTGTGTGAGGGAGATAACTATCATGAACCTAAATCCCTCTGATATAATGCACTGGAATCCATTACACAGGGGGAGTGCCGAACCAGAGGACACAACTTAAAAATACAGGGTAGACCATTTAGGACAGAGATGAGGAGAAACTACTTCACCCAGAGAGTGGTGGCTGTGTGGAATGCTCTGCCCCAGAGGGCAGTGGAGGCCCAGTCTCTGGATTCTTTTAAGAAAGAATTGGATAGAGCTCTTAAAGATAGTGGAGTCAAGGGGTATGGAGATAAGGCTGGAACAGGATACTGATTAGGAATGATCAGCCATGATCATATTGAATGGCGGTGCAGGCTCGAAGGGCAGAATGGCCTACTCCTGCATCTATTGTCTATTGTCTAAGACCATATAACGCTATTTCTGAAGTAAACATTCAGATTTATTTCCACATCTTCATCACAATAATTTCCACTATGCGGTTTTACTCACCAATGCTGGATATGATGGATAACCACTACACTTTGCCCAAATCAATTTTAAGGGCTCCAAGGCAGAACTGGAATCTGTGGAAGTCCACATGCTATTTTGGCCAACTTCTAGAAAAAGAAATTCAGTAATAGTCAAAACCATGTATTTCTTCATTAGCAAAATAATTTGCTTCTGCAACTGTCAGATAGGAACAGATAAAGAACCAAGCAGGTCATATTCTACCTAGTCGGTACATTTAAGTAAAAAGCAATTATTGCACTACTATATTGTAGGCAAATCCAAGAACTGTCGGAAAGAGAGCAACATGGTGGCTCAGTGGTAAGCACTGTTGCCTCACAGCACCTGGGTTGCAGGTTCAATTCCAGCCTCGGACAACTGTCTGTGTGGAGTTTGCACATTCTCTCAGTGTCTGCGTGGGTTTCCTCTGGGTACTCTGGTTGACCATGTTAAATTGCCCATAGTGTTAGGTGCATTAGTCGGGGGGGGGTTGCTCTTTGGATGGCTGGTGTGGACTTGTTGGGCCTAAGGGCCTGTTTCCACACTGTAGGGAATCTAATCTAATCGTAAACAAATGAAATTGTAACTGCACACCACATGGGATTACAGTTTACAATTCATGACAATCATGGCAGATCTTGCCTTCAACTCCATATCCCTTGATTCTCTGACAAAGTGGGTCTAACTCAACCACAAACAGAGACTGTTAAAGATTATCACTATTTGAATGATCTCAGTCCTAAATGATCATCTCCTTACCTTGAATCTGTGCCTATTCACAACCAATGGAAACAACCTCTCAGTCTCTATTCTGACAAGCCCCCAGCATAACTATGTTTTAATGAAATCACCCCTATTTTTCTAAATTCTAGCAAATGAAGGCATAGGTTACTCAGTCTGTCATAGGATAACTATCTCGTCAGAGTAATTAATCCAGAGAATGTTTGTAGTGGTGCACCCACTTCAAGTATATCCTTCTTTAAATATGGAGTCCAAAATTGCATACAGTATTCCAAGGTATTGATTCACCAAAGTCTGGTAAGCAACATCTCTACACCTGAACTGCAATGCCATTGCGTTAAAAAGGCCAACATGTAGCTTTGCTAACTGTACATAAGAAATACTTCTCACTTTATTTTCTCACATCCAGATAATTAGAAATACTCATTAATCTACGTTGAGGGGCCCAAAATGCGTCATTTTCATTTGTATCATTCTGTGATATTCGCCATCTATTTTCTAAGGATGGATCAACTTCTACAGAGTGGGCAATCAAAATATAATACTTGTTTGGTCAAAACAAAAATGAACTAGCTGGTCAGACATTATTAAAATGATTTCTGATGCTTGAAAATTTGAACCGACAAGTACCCATTTCTTATCCCAATTCAATTAATAGTTACTAATAATGAAGCAAAGTTAAAGTATTAATGCAGAGATCAATTTTCAATAACTAACTTCAGGACACTAAACATTTCTTAACAACATCTTGGAAAAACGTAGTAAACAATCATTTTCACTTTTAGTAATTTCAGTCTATGCATAGTCAGCATTCACAAATAAATTATTCAATATTGAGACTTACAAACAAACAAGCATTTTTACATTTTCCCAATATTACCAATAAAAAAAAAAGCAGAATTGAAATCATGAACAATCATATCACAGTTTAAAAAACCTGAGTTTGAATGATGAAAAAAAGGTCTTAGCGTAGCTCTAGATCATTACCTGCTGCAATTCTGGCTGCTTTGGCAAAGTTACCATTTTCAATACAAGCAATCAACTCATTTCTGTGTTCCAGGGGGTTTCTTCGTGCTAATGCTGGCTTTCCTTTGCCACACTTTGGAAGGCTTATTGTGCTTAGAGAAAAAGAACAACAATTTGCAAATATGCTAGAGTTTGAAATGATAATGTATTGAGAAAATATTTTTAAATGTGTGCGTTTTTCAAATCAGTAAATACTAGTAAAACATTAGAGAATTGAAATGTTCTGATTTCTCTAATTAAACTGGGGAGTGGAAGTGAAAAAGAATGTCTGTAAATAGAGCACTACAATTTAAAAAACCTACGTTTATATACATGATTGACAATCTCAAGATTGAATTAAAATGTAATATAGGTTCTGAAGTCATTTTTGACATAATGTTACGTTTTTCTCCATAACTGCTGCCAGACCCGTTTCTATTTCAGACCTTCAGCATCTTGACATTATATTTTCGTAATACAAGTTCAGTTTATTGTTCTTGCTGGAGTCAGATGCTATGAAGTCAAGCTGTAATCCAGGGCTCAAAGTTGGTACTGAAAAAGCACAGGAGGAGCAGGAGAGTCGACGTTTTGGGCATAAGTCCTTCATCAGTGATTCCTGAAGGGCTTATGCCTGAAATATCAACTCCCCTGCTCCTTGGATGTTGCCTGACAGGCTGAGCTTTTCCAGCACCACTTTTCCACTCTGATCTCAAGCATCCGCAGTCCAGGGCTCAAGAACAAAAATCAAGGTTGATAATCCTACTGCTATAACTCAGGGGGAGCTGCATGTTGCTTGTACTTCCAGTCAATTGATACTTCAAAATAGTCAGTGTAATTTTTTTGTAAAAAAAGACTATTTCTCTCCCAAATTAGATGCTAAAATAATTGTTCCAAATTTTCCTCAGGAAAATGGCGCAATTTTTAAAATCAAATAACTTCCGCTTTTATTGTTACTATTTTACTTTTCTCCTACAGTTACTAAAATAATTTATCATTCCCTTATTCCTACATAGAACACCACAGCTTTCCAGGCCTCCACATTACTATTGATGGCATATTTGTTCAAAGGCTGGAACAAAGTGCAATTGTTTTTTTGACCCTGAATCTTTAGAAGATTTGCCCATAAATTACGCCATCCCACAATGTAAAACATCAAATTTAATAACAGATTAAATTAGCTTACATCAAACAAAATATATTTTATAAATACTCCTATCCATCCAGGAACTGCATAAAATGACTTTTAAATTTGTCTAGTATACTCACCTTGCTTGGTTGGAAACCACACTGACACTGGTGCAAATACTTGATTCTGAAGCACAACGACGACGCTGATGATCAGTTGTATTGGTTTGTGGAGTTTCTGGTTTTTCCTCATTACCATATCCATTGGATAATGCTAGGAAAATAAAAAATGTAGTAACAGACGAAATTAAATATTTAGTTCAATACTTCAAAAGTTTTGTTCCTATATTGAAATTTTGTTTCACCAACAAGAGACCCAGAAATCTGGCAAATTAACTCAATAAAGAAATCTTGAACATTGACCAAAAACTTGATTTGCATTGATTTGCTTTTAAAAACAGAATAAGGTTATTATGCACAATAAATATTTCCATTATTCTTACATCTCAATCCCTCCCAATTTCTTTAGATGGTCTTCAGTTCCATCAGATTTGAAAAGCTTTGATTTCTTCAAATCAATAGTATACCAACTCATTCAATAACAGTGCCCAATTATTAACTGAAATGGCTGGACAAATCAAGAAAATTGGGCAGACCATTAGCCAGATATAGTTGTAGAAAAGTTCAAATTATTGAGCTTGGCAAAGGGAAATCAATAATAGAATACAAGTTAACCCAGGTTAATATGTATAGCATTGATGTTGATCTATTAATAGTCAATAAAACTACCAGTACAACTGTACCAACATTATGGCCTGCTTATTAGAACTAAATTTAACTTTTGAGGAACAAATTTTAAAAAACGTTTTCCGAAAGCAGGAATTTGACATCAAGAACAAATTTAGGACAGATTCTGGCCTCTGTTCTCGTGTAGTTGCTAAGTGAGACTGGAATTGTCCCAGTTACTCGATGATAAATGTAGGGGCCCCATGCTTATATGTACTAGAGCTGTA
The DNA here is from genome assembly GCF_047496795.1 of Chiloscyllium punctatum. Lineage (NCBI taxonomy): Eukaryota > Metazoa > Chordata > Chondrichthyes > Orectolobiformes > Hemiscylliidae > Chiloscyllium > Chiloscyllium punctatum. The sequence continues at coordinate 31,734,958 of NC_092782.1, forward strand.
ACTTAGCCAACACTCTAGCATAGAAAGTCTGCCACAGATTTTATAAAATTATATATTATTCATACCAAATTCAGTGTGTACTAATTTTCAACCACTACCTTTGGGATTACTTTTGGTAACTATTGTGTGTTGCAAGTCTACTTTATAAACATGATATGTAACATATAGAATAAGATAAAAGGTTATAGATAGAATACATAGAATTCATGGGCAACAAAATTGGTTGTTCACCACCACTCCCCATCACCACACCCCCCACCCCAACCCTACTTCAAAAAGAAGGAATTGACAGAATTTAACAAGTACTGAAAAATTGCAAGCAACAGTAGAGAGGAATAGAGTTGATGGTTCAACTTGATGATAAATAAGAAAGGTCAGTGACCTGAAACTTTTACTGTTTCCACAGATGCAGGATGACCTGCTAATTCAAACATTATGCATTTCTGCATATTTCCAGCATCTGCAATATTTTGCACATGTAATAGACAGAGACACAGATTGAAAGACAGAAGGTAAAAAATGTTTGTTGAACTCCCTATATGTTACTGGCCCAAACTTACAAACTGTTAGTCCTTTGGGGTTTAGAGAGATATTTTGGAAGGCTGCTTTTTCCTATAAAAACTTTTTAGGATGCAGGCTTGGTACACACTCACTTATATTTTTTGCCTTAGCTTTATATCATTGCTAAATTTAATATTTTCAAATAACGTGAATTCTAAAGACTTCTAGATATTTACCTAGGTCAGGTCTTTCGAGGGGTAATTTTTCACCATCTCCTTCAGAATCACCACACAGGCTACGTGACCGCTTCCTTGGCTGTAACAGTGTCTCTAGCCTTGGAATTACCACAGATAAGAAGGTTTTTGTTCCCAGTTGCCCTTGAAGTGGCTGAGTGTCTGCATTTTTTGCTTGTTTTGGAGGGTTCGCACTTTGGGGTTTTCGGAATAAAACAGAAGTATGCCTACTAGTATCAACTGAAGATTCAACTACATCAGTTTTTGAGTTATTGATGTCATCGTTACTTAGGTCATCTGCAGTATGTCCATTCATTGTCACATTGTGCACAGAAGCGCTATTCACTTCACTGTCAAACTTTACTCTTTTATGTAATCTACTCTGGTCAATGCTAGGTTCTATTGGTTTCAGGGTGGGTGGTTCGGATGGAGTTTCTGAAGACGGCGGAAGAGGCAAAGAATCAGATGGCTCAAGAGTAGGTGGCACTGAAGACTTTGCATCACCTGAAACAGTACATACAATAATTTACAAAATCTTGACAATAACAGCTCAAGTTGTTTAACATTACTATATGGGAAAAAAATAGCTCCCTCTACTTTTCAACTACACAAAACCTGTATCAGGTTTTTTGGTTACAAAGCGTTCATATGCAAAACAATACCTTCACAAGGTAAGTATAGAAAAGGTGACTCAAGCAGACCTGGTTTGATGTTATTTTACTTTGTAAAAATCAGTGGTTAATTTACCTCCCAGATTTGAAATGCCCAACTGCAATTAAACTTGCAGGAGAGGAAGATGTTGAATTTTGGCACTTATTTCAGTACTCGAGTAATTGCTTTCTGTAGACTTTCTGCAAAGGTAAACTACAAACAGCACCTCTAATGATTATACTGGTGATTTTTCTCAACAATAATGTTTCACTTAATGCATATATGTGGTTTGAACAATCATGCTCCCCTAACAGGAGGATTAAAGGCAACTGCATTAAATGCATTTAATAATAGCCATGATATAACTCACCATCTTGTTCTGACTTTGACCCATCTTCAACTATGCTGCTTTCAGTCTGCATATGTTCACTCTGAGTCTTCTGCTGGCTTAACTTTAAGCGGATGTTATTAATTTCTTTTCGCAATAACTTGGCACGTCTACATCTGGCACCACAGGATTTCATTGCACATGTCATGTCCAGTTTGTCCAGCAACTCCTTCAGCTGCACTTCCAAAGACATATGCTCTCTATTTGCAGGTACTAATAATCTATCCACTACAATGAAACAAACAATCAATTAACAAACAAGTTTGAAGTCAAAAGATTGCTTATAGTCACGGCTACAGAAACTACCATTACGTATAAATGGAGTAGCGTTTTGTTATATTTTGTGCCCGTATTCCAGTGTAATTAGTTGAATCAGCAAGTTTGAATTATTAATTAATCTCAGAAAAACTAAAAGATCAGTTTCTGCAACTTTTTCAATCCATTGAAGATACAGCTTGTCCAAGTTAGGTCCCACTCACAAAACAGACCATCATCCCCTCAGAATTCAGATTCTGCTGGCTTTAGTACACTCTAAAATTGCATCTATTTTTTCCCCCAATGCACCAGACAGTAGTACGTGCAGTTTCTTTTGTATGTGACAAAATATTTAGTCTACCATAAAATGTAGCGTGTAGACTAATGAAATCATTAAAATTATTAATGTTATCATTTGAAGGGATTTTAAAAAGTGAAGGATTGGACTATTTTATTTAAAACCATCAATTTTTGTTGATTATGCCATTTCAGGGTATAATGGCATAATGCAGATACTGAGCAACTTCATGCAGATACTGAGCATTACTTCTCAATTTCAACCAAAGTGGAAACTCTACATCATGAAATCAGTGGAAGGCTGGTAATCAATGCATCAATTTTAATATTTTAACATTTTCATAATTGTCCAAATTGCAGTAAAGTTCTATCTAAATAGGTCAATTTTGGATTTCTTGTGCAGGGATTTGGATTATAATTCTATAGAATTTTACTTTCATTGTGACAACACAAAGAACAAACATGTCTCTGTCTTCATGAATTAACATATTAGCATTTGGATTTCATGACCCTAATACAACTAACGTGAGGGAAAAAAAAGTAATTCTTCAATACAGACAAGATGTTACCCAAACAATTATTATGCATACTTATTAATTATTTAAAATAAAGGACAAGAGTACAAATTATCACATCACATCTTAAAACTGCTTACCAAACTTTTAGTTCAGGCTTACTGTGGTAATTGGTTAAATCGAAGAAAACAGCATGAAGAGATTGCACTGGTGCCCAACTAATTTCACTCCAATGTTTTTCCGCCCGTTAGTCCCATAATGTTTTCCCCTTCTGGTTTTCAATCACTTTCTTTTTGAAAGTTAAGTTGGTTTCTGACATCTTTTAGGCCATGCATTCCAGATTGCAACTTGCACATATAAAAAGAAGATACCTCCTGCTGCAATTATTTATTTAACCAATTAACTTAAATCTGCATCAATTGGTAGTTAGCCCTTCTGCCAATGGAACCAGTTTCTATACTTAATCAGATTCTTGGTATAGATGTGGTGAAAGATGATCAGAGGCAGTCAGGAATGTGAACTGGAGATCAAAATCCGATCAGCTACGATCTTAATAAATGGCCGTGCAATTCCACAAGCCACAGAAGCATACTCTTACTTCCTTGTTCATTAAGAAAAATTACTTCAGCTTTCCTCCCAGAAGAAAATAAATCAATTGTGAACATCCCTATGTGCAAGATTAAACACATATTTAAGAAAGCCTGGCAAAACAAGAACACTTCCCATCAAAAGAGAAAGGCAAGTTCCTCAAACATTTGGTTGTTTTTCCAGTTGTGAGATGCAACTTCAGAAAAATACCCAGAAATGCTGGATAAACACTTATCATTTCTCCAGGGTTTCTGCTGCGTACGTAGCGGTTTTAGTTGGCATTGAGTTAAAATAAGGGTGGTGTGGTAAATTAAGGCTGTACATTGTGATAAGAACTCTTAGTCAAATCGAACTTTGAGTAGCACTGCATTTATTCGAAAAATCCACCCACCAATCCTGTGGCAGCAGCCATAGTTGGCAAGATAGTCTCCGTCCAAAGATGGAAACACAAAGTTGAGCTTTTTGACACAAGATGTGGAAGTAGACCACTTGGCCCATCAAGTTCACACTGCCATTCAATTAAATCATAACTAATCTGATAATCCTAAACTCCACAATCCTGCCTTGCTTCCTTATGCCTTGATTATGAAAAAAAAGTATTTTAGCCTTGAACACACTTAACAACCTCAGCCTTGACAGCACTCTGAAGTGAAGAATTCCATAGATTCACTATCCAGAAAAGAAACTTCTCATCTGTTTTAAATAGACAACACCTTACTTTAAGATTATACCCTGTGGTCCTAGACTTGGAGAATGGGAAACAACTCTACATCTGTCCAGTAAAGTCCCTAAGATTCTGATATGTTTTAATAAGATCGCCTTTTATTCTTCTAAATTCCAATAAGTAAAATACCAAACTACTCACCATCTTCTCATAAGGAAATCATCCTTTACCCAGAATCAACTTCTTAAAACGTTCTCAGGTGAGCCTTCAATCCTAGTCTATGTTTCCTTACATAAAAGGACCAAAACTGTATACTGTATTTCTGGTGTGATCTAGATAGTGCAGTTTATGTCTAGCAAGACATCCCTAATTTTACACTACATTCCCTTTGAAATAATAGCTGACATTAGCCATTCCAAGACAGACTGAACTTGGATGTTAGCCTGTGATTCATATTGACAACCCTAAAATCTCTCTATTCTGCAGTTTTCCACAGTCTTTCCCAACTTAAGTAACATCCAGCTTCCAGCCAGTGTATAACCTCACATTTTGCAATTGGAACAACAGTATGAGAAAAAATACTAATATGCCACACGGCAGCATCTGACAGAATATTAACCAGTCACCACCTTCACTTTACAACAAAGTTATCATCAACATTCCTTTTAAAGAGGTGCATCGCTCCCATAGTCTCTCCCCAACCAGCAACCCTACAGTGAACTTCCACTAAGTCAATTCTTGTCATGCTACACATTCACAAATCAGGTGCAGCAGATATATTAACATTAATTTGGTCCATGCCTTTTACCAGCATCACATATTTCAGCAGCTACATCTACTTTACAGCTGATATCAGCACAAGTAAACGTTCTCCCCAGAGAAAGACATTGTGCGGCTGGAGAAAAAAGAAAGAAACTGTGGTTTTCCAGGGAGCAGGATTAACGGTCATAAATCAAGAGTAGTTACTCAAGGGCTTTTTAAAAAAGTAAACAGAACTATATCTATTTTGAAAATGCCATATTAAACAAAAGTTAGATAAGGTTTTCTTGCTCTTCACATAAAATAGGTAATGTATTGTAACTGTAGATCGATGTATCCTAAAAGTATTAATGAAAATAAAGTACCCTCTTCCCATGTCAAAGGCTTGGTGATTTCACACTTTGGTGGTTCAGGCAAATGCATTGAAGTTTCAGAGTCAAAACCTATTCGGCCAGCTTCACGACGAGCCTGTCTTAAGATGACACCGCCCTGATCTCTCAATCGCACAGCTGCTCGGTAAAATATTGTGTCCTTTGCATTGTATTTCATACAATTATCTACAATAAGGTTAACATCAGCTTCAAATTCATCCAGATTATTATAACCATGATCTTCTATCCTTTTTCTCATTGTGGAGAAGTCCATTGGGTGTGTTATATGATCTAAATAGTCTGGAACCTGAAAATATATAGAAAACAACTTTAGTTAATGATGACCTTGTCTGAAATGCGCCCAAAACAAATACTTGCCAATTGCAAAAGATCTTACAGTTTATTTTTAAATTAGAACTGCTTTCATGAACATAAATTTTAGAAAATACAAGAAACATGAAGCTCAAAATTTCTGGTGTTCTAAAAAAAGTCAGGAGAATGACTAAACAGTCTACTAGCCTTGAACTCTGCTAATTATAAATGGGCACTCAACGTTGTCAAGAATAAACAATACTAAGCAACATAAATGTAAATGTCATGGGAAGTTGACACTACTCTTCCATCACCAATATGCATGAACAGAGTCAAGGTTTTGATGAAGTTTGTTTGTGCCAGAGAATTGGGTGAGGGTCAGTTGAGCAACCAATTCTCACTAACCTAGATGCCAAATGAAACCAATACATTTATAGATGGAGGTAAAAACATATAAATAAGAAACGGCAATTAAAACTGCAATGTCTGCAAAGGACTATTTCTTTTCACTGACTATTAGAATGTTAATTTGCGTCTTAAGAATTGTTATTATTTTACTTTGTGTATAAATTGTGGTAAATAAATTAAAACGTAAATATAATTAAGCAATTAACATAATTACGAATTCAGTTTCTGCTTACGCCCAAAATGGACACAGTAAACAACATGATGAACTGATGTCCACCAAATGGTAATGGCAAGTAGTCCAAATCATTTTCAGACTTGCACTTGAATTTCATATGGTTGGCAAGCTGTCAGCACTATTTTGTTTGACAACTTCCGGGTGCGTGTACGCACGCAGTGAGGGTTATGGTGGTTGGGAATGATGAGTGCAGAAGTTGGAAAATTTGAAGATTTGTTCATACTGCATGTTTCAGTTCATGGAAACGTGATGCAAAATGTGCAATTTGCTTGTGCGTTATTATTTATTTTGGAGCTTTGAATTTGAACTAGTGATATATAGGTTGTGTGCTTGACTGAATTTAATTATTAACTTCCAAGTATTTCTATTTTAAAAGCAGACAGAAAGATAGATAATCCATGGGAACAGATGGGAATTCGATTAAATTGGGGTAGCAAACAAAGTGGAGTGCAATAGGTGTATATATAGAAGATGCTGGATGTTTTTCCGGTATTGGTTAAACAAACATTATCATTTTGGTTTGGATAAAAAGTTTTTGGGTTTCAGTTGAGCAGGTCTGAATAGGGCTTGGCTGAAGCTGGCTGTGTAAAATAGTTGATTCTCAGAAACAGAGACAGCTTTAGAAATTTAACAAATTGGTTACCTTTGTATAAGGAATTTAATTTAAAGTTTCCAGACAAGGAGGGCTTGGTTAAAACCCTGAAGTGGGTAGTTGAAGCTGAGCAGGTTTTAGCTTAGTTGTATGAAAGTTCCAGGAACAGGCCATCAGATTCTCAAGCCAAGGAATTGAAGCCACAGATAAATTAAGCACTAAAGGAAAGAAATTCCCTCTGGTGTTAATACTATAAAAGGAGGGCTTTTCAGATTAATGGGACTGTACTTCACTGAGAGTTTCAATTTTTTTTAAAAAAATTGTGTAGTAGGAAAATAGCTTATTCTATTTTATTTCTTTTACAGTAATAACCTTTGTCTATTGTTAAACCCAAATCTGTAACACTGTATGTTTGTTTTTCAGTTTAAAAACATGATCTATCAAACCAGATTTCAGCCTGGAATTTGACTTTCCAATAATAAAGACAGCTTGGATTATAAAAGAAAATATAGCCAGCATGAAGCTGATAATGGATCAAACATTTTTCAGAGCACATCATGGAGATCCTTGTGGAGGAAATTAGCAAGGAGGTGGGCTTATTTCCTGCTGATAGGAGATGGGTGCTGAGCCAAATTCCTTCGTCACAGAGACTCAGCATATATAGATGTATAGCTTGATGAAAACGTCCCTAAAGTAGCTTCCCCAACCTATGTGAAAAGTGTACAGTAATTCAGGATAATGTGAGAATCCACATTAAAAAGTAATACTAAAAAACAGAAATAATGTAATTCTGGCCATAACAAATAGTGGACTTTGCTAAATCAAAACAAGGAAGATTCATACCTCTTTTAAACTCACTGGCTGAGCAAATATATGTGCAGGGTCCTTTTCCTGAAGCTGCTCCAAAACAGAGCGTAACATAACAGTCAAGGGTGTCAGCTGGAGCTCCATAGCAATCTGTTGAACTTTGACCTACCAACATTTAAACATATTTAAGTCAGGTACCATTGTTTCAAATCACAAAAACTAAGAACAACAGCATCCTTTAAAGTGAAACAATTCACTAAAGTTGACCAGAATGAATACTAAACAATACCTCTTCACGTTTTAGTTTTTCACGTTTACGAATAAGTTCAACCAGTAAACGTGCCCTTTCTAAGTCATGGCGTAGCCTCTGCCAATATTTCAGCTGCTCCTTCATGCTGTTTTTTTGTTCATCATCTGTTCTCTTCTCCGGAGGGCGAAAGAGGGAGACAAAGGTATTAAGAATTCAAACAAAAACTACTTTATTAAAAATCATATTGTTACAGTAGTAGATCCATATGAAAATTCAAACTATTTCTTGAGAGTTCTCCCTTCCTTGCCAAATAACAAATAGTTCTCTGAAACAAAAAGCTATTAACTTATGCAATCGCTGTCATGTTTGATGTTGCTCCAGTAAAACACTTACTACCTTTGATCATAACCTTGACATGAAAATTATTTTTGCTCCTTTAAATGCAAAAGTTACACATTGAATAACTAGAATGCACAATTGTCCATCAGATTTGATTGAATCACAAAACATCTACCTTCACCTGCCAAAACTGGTCTAAGAATTAATCTGTATTGTAAAAATATCAATCCTTGTAGCCAGTCCTTCATATGCCCTTTGATCAGTATGCTGGAATTTCACTTACTTTCAAAAGGAAAATCTGATATTCTTCTCCTCCCCCCACTCTCAAGGTCTGTAACTACCCATTGACTTGGAAAATGTTAAAATACTTCTGACTACTGTTTTGGTCTGCAGTTATTCCTGAGCAGATATTAGCAATCTTTAATGTTACAGATACAATTTTTTTGAATTTGCATTTTTGTAGGATATCAAAACAAACAACTGCATGCACTGACTACCCACAGTGGAAGCACACGGACCAGTTTCTCAACAGTGTCATACTTGGATCCCTTGCACAAAATGTCAAAAATAGTGCTACGTTCTCGGACTGGCTTCCCTTCTCTCTCCTGCTTGCCTTCAGGGTACTTACCATGTCTGTATCTCTCACTCAGATCCATGCCAATTCCTAGCTCAAACTGTGGTTCATCAGCCAGAATTGCTACCTGCCTGGGTCCTGCAACCCTCTGTCCCTCTGAGTGGCCAAATTGAAAAAGGTATTAAGTTTTTTTTAAACTAAAAGAAAAGTTATCAAAGTTTTCATAAATCACTTCAATTTTAAATCACTAACTCTGATCAAAATTAAATGGCTTAAGTTATTCAAACTACACATATGTGTGGTCAGACTGTTTCTTGAGGGTAAGGAATTTATATTTCTATACCTCTGGCATTAACTGATGTGCACTTAAAATAGTGCCTTTTGTCTGCAGCGCTCTCCTCATGGTTTTCCTGTCAACCTGTTATGTAACGGCAGTACCCATTGTTGCATGGGTCAATTTAACTCGTGTTAACCATTCAAAATATAAAAAGGCCACATCTCCCCTTTTCTGAAACTTACGGATTAAATGGGCAAACTTCAATACTCCAGCTCTTAAGCCGAAGGCAGAGATCTGTCTCACTATATCTCTCCCTCTCCCGCCATTATCCAGGAATTCCTTTTCTCCCTCATTGTAATCCAGATTCTAAACTTAGCTGTTCCTATTTTAATTCACCTTTATTATTTTACTACTTTTTATTTCCAGTTCTAGATATTGTTTTGCAATAAGTTTTTCAGATGGAATTCAATCTCTAAGTAATTGGCTACTGCTTTTAGTCCTTCTTAAAATACACATCATAGAGCTCTGAAATTTCTATTTCCTGCTCAGAGATATTTGGCTTGAAGGCAGAAATTAGAAATGTATAACAAACAACATTTAATTTAACTTCAAAACACAGCATGTCAAAGTAACCAAATCCTTCAAAATCATATTTTAATTCCACCTATACTGGAGTGACAGATACCTTTAGAATTCCACCCAAGGTGGATCTGTGTCAGCGAGTCAAAATAGAAAAAAAGAGTTCAACTTTCCAGATCAGTTATCACCTCAAATTAGATATAAATGTAATCATATTTATTCCAAAAACAACTTGTTTCACAAGTTTCATCAGAGAGATAAAATGTAACACAATCAATACCTGTTGTGCACTTCTCTGAGTCTGCAGATGCGACTGTAAACGTCGAAGTAGGGGTACACCATTTCTTGATTGTCGCTTGAGTGTCCAATAAACATACAATCTCTGTATGAATTGTTTCTTTCGTGGCACTGACACCTGACTCATTATTTTGTTTAGCCTGTAAAGGTTTTAAAATAATAATTTCAGACATTATATTAACGATATCTTGGGAAACCAAAATTAGTGGTGATGCTTCTTCATAATGTTACATCAATTTCTCTCTACCACCTGTTTGAATTATTTTTAATTTTGCAAATTACCCCGTGCTTTGCTCTCCAAGTAATACATTTTCTGCAAATGTTTATGGATTCATTAAAACTAAAAAGGGAAGGATTGGTCATTTAGTGATCCTTTATGCTACAAATCCTTGTTTTGGTTAGCTGAAATAAAGACACACCATGTACAATTAACACCTGATGTACAAAAGTACAACCAGGGACATGAATAAAAATTAGTCAGAGAGGTGGAAGAGACTGAATTTTTTTAAAAAACATGCTTTTGATGGTTAGTTAACAAAATTTGATTGCAAATCTTACATGAAACAGGCACTTTTAGAAAAGTTAAAATATATAATATGGCTTATTTTATTAATCTTACTAACCTAAAGGAAGGGACATTTATGACATTTAACCCTTTCATGCACATTCAATAAAGCAAATTGCAAACGAAGTACATGTCAAAATTTGAAAGAGAAAATACGCATCAGTAATGCAACACAGATCGGTGTTCTACACTAGCAAATTAATTGATTATTTTTTGTGATTAATGAATTTAAAATTTTATTACGATACATTTAGTACACAGTAATTTCACTGCTCAAAATCTGACAATCTTGATAGAGCGTCAATTTCCAGCAGTCAAACAAGACTGATGAAATTGGCATTAGTCCATAAAACAAATCAAATACGCTTGCCATCAACTCTATGCTCTTTAACCAGCAGAGTCTCAATGTTAATCAGAAATATCCACAATTACAACACTGTCAAAGTCTACTTACTTCCACTTGAAAATCAATCCTCTATATCAACAGCTGAAACCCCTACTGATGTATTGATTCTTTCCAGACCAGATTAAGCCAATTTTAAGAGCTTTGGCTTTCTATTCCACACAGCATAAAATTGCAATGTTTGAGAAATTCTACTGTATATAATCTATTCAATACAATCCCCCATTCACTCCCCTTAACATCTTTCTCAATGCCTGTTTCTAAACAAGATTTGGGTCAATGCCCAGCATTTTCACACACGTGAAGCATCTTGACATTTTCCACATTAAAAGCATTATACAAAATACAAGTTATTGTTATATACATTGTTCTGTTGGAGCTTGTGAAAATGTAGATGTCAAGACTGAACCCAACATGTTTAGACTCAGTCACCAAAGGAGTCCTGCTTTTTTTAAATATACTTTTTAGAAAAGGACAAATGTCCAGTCAGAATGACTAGACATTAACATTGAACTTTTAACTGCTCAATTGCAAACAGATTTTGATGTTAAAATCAGTCAGTAGCTAAAAAGCACATTCAGTGGATGTCAAAGATCTGGAAATTAGGTATAAACAAACATTAACAATATTTAAATAAAATACTTGCATAATTTTTAACTGCTTCAGAACATCCCAAATAACGTTGAAGTGAATTAGCTATTTTAAGTGTACCCATTGTTATAAATGTAAAAGATTTGTCTGAGTTAATGAGTAAATTCCAATCTTTGCTAAGATACTTTCTCAGCCAGGGTATCAATACAGATACTATAAACAGTTCTAATAATCTCTGTTAAGAGGGGAAAAACTAGCTAAAATTCTTACACAAAAAGTTTTATTAACGTGGAAATTCAAAGGTGGGGATCAGTTTAATACAGTGTGGCAATATTCTCATGTATCAAGTAGATTGTCAATTTGCCCTGCCCTTTAGTTAAAGCATTGGTGGATGATTACTCAGGAAAGCTTTTTTTTCCATGACTATAGAATTAAAAAAAAGTAATGAACTAGATTTTTTAAAAAAAAACTAAGTAGCTGGAAGTTATTTATTGTTGAGCGTCATGACCCTGATGAGATATCAAAATAAGACCACGTCTGTAATGTGAGCAGGCATAAAAGATGTCTCAAACACTATTTGACAAATATTAGGAATAGTTCTTTGCAGTGCACCAACTTGTATCTATCCCTCAAGCAATACCTAAAACATTGCATCTCTTCATTATCCAATTGCTGTCTGTGGAACCTTGTGTACAGCTGTCTTTTCTTACATTAAAATACTGACAACAATGCCGAAGTATTTAGTTGACTGCAAAGTACTTTGGATGTGTCAAGGTAGTGATTCAGGGTTTTAACAAATCAATTTTACAGAAAAAAAAGGGAAAGAAAAGGCAAAAAACCTGTTAGTCATTCATTTACTAAAGCATAAAAAGTATGAAAAGAGATCAGACACAAAAGGAACGTTTGACCAAATTTGAGAACTAATGTAATAAGAAAATTCCATAAGTGAAAAGGATACTCAAAAGCATGCCATCCTATGCTAACTCAATGTTAGTACAATTACACAGCCCTTCCTGAAGACTTTTCCTTGCTTGGTTAATGTTATAAAGTTGAAAGAAAATCTTATTTTAATTAAAAGCTTCTTCCATTTCACTGTGGCAGCTTCAAGCCAGTCTTGATCCAACAACCTGCTCTACAAACTCTATTCACATCTTGATAGCAATGATAAATTCTATCAAAGTAGTTGCACAAAATAATTGACACTAAGTAAAACAACATAATATGCAAAACAAACAAGGCAGGCTAGAATAACTCCACTTTGGCAGTGCGTGTGGAGAGAATCAAGAGTTGACCTCAATTCCAGTGCGGCCCTTCTGAAGAGACTCTAGCATTTTGCATTTGTTTCAGATTTCCAGCATTTGCAGTATTTTGCTTTTACATGTGTTCAAATGAATGTGCCCCAACTCCCAACAGTTACACATTGTCTAAACAATTCCAGGACTGGTTTGGCTCTCAGTAATATGCCGCAAGAATAAACAGACTAAACTAAGAAAAAAAACCTTTGTTAGCAGAGATAACCAACAGCAATCAGGATAAACAATCTTGGTCTGAAAGCATATATGACATCTGCCTTCATAGAGTCTCTCAACTTAACTTTATATTATTAATGTAATGAAAATTAACAAGCCATACCTTATGCACATTAAATACAACACACTTACAGAAAGTGCGCTGTGGAAGTATATTTGAAATGTAACTAAGGTACATTCAAAAACATAAATAAGTTACAAGGTAAGTTTAAACAGAAATAGAAAGGAACTGGAGATTCTGCTAATGGACTATTTTGGTAAAGTTAGAGGGGAATTAGGAGTTGGGAGATTATGCTGTAGCCATACAGGACATTGGTTAGGCCACTTTTGGAATACTATAGGCAATTCTAGTTTCCGGCTATAGGATGTCGTGAAACTTGAAAAGCATGTTAACAGGGTTGGAGGGTTTGAGCTATAGGGGAGGTTGAATAGGCTCGGGCTATTTTCCCTGGACCGCTGGAAGCTGACGGGTGACCTTATGGAGGTTTATAAAATGAGGGCATGGATAGGGTAAACAGACAAGGTCATTTCCCTAGGTTGGGGGAGTCCAAAACCAGAGGGCAGAGGTTTAAGTGGCGGGGGGGGGGAGGAATTTAACTGGACATATGGGGCAACTTTTTCATGCAAAAGGTGATGTTCTATGGAATGAGCTGTTAGAGGAAGTGGATGAAGCGGCACGATTACAACAACTAAAAGACAGACTTATGAATAGAAAGGATTCAGATGAACATGGGGCAAATGGGACTAGATTTATTTAGGATATCTGGTTGGCATGGACGAGTTGGACTGAAGGGTCTTTCCATGCTGTATGTCTCTAGGAGTTCATGACATTCAAACCTATTGCCCTAAATAGATGAGAAAATTTCTCTGGGGTGGAGGGAGGGTAGGTGTAGTTCCATTCTTATGCTATCATTACGGCAAAACATAGCACAAAATAATAATGATGTCATCAAGCGGATTTTTGTACCCTCCCTAAAAAGTACTACACCATGTCAGCATTCTAATTCTCAAAATTCTACATATGCAGCAACTTACATTTTACACAACTTAAAATGTAGACAGGTTTCCCAAGAGCTTCAGGCGTGCATGTAAAATTAAAAAGGGTGCAAAGATGATAATAAAAATGTGACCAAACCCTAACAAGATGAATTTTAGTACAGAACATGAAACCAACCGACAGACTGGGGAAGTGGGAGTGACAGATTAGGAGGGACTTCTAAGTTGTTAAATCTAAGCAGTTGAGACAATGAGAGAAATATTGCACTGGAGGTGGCAATGAGTAGAGGGATGTGAAAGGTATCTTCTTTAGTCTCATGCTCACTGTTGTTTATCTATGCCTTGATGGCATCCAATTTTTAATAATTTGTAATATTAGAAGTGAAAAGTGAAAACTTGCTTGCTATTTTCATTGTACACTTCATGTCAATCCAGCCAACTCCTTTTCTCAACAAAAAAATTACAGCAGTGACTTTGCTGCACAGCAAAAAAACATGAGTGTGCTTAATTTACATTCCAGAAAGAATAAGTGGAGTTTGATTTTGACCAAAACTACTTCATCCATCGTCACAATTTGACTGAAATGCATGGACATTTGTTGCACCAAAGCTTTAGTTACAAAATTCTTAATGAATTCAATCTATTAGAAGCATCAGCCTCTACAACTCTAACCTTCTCCATCATACAAGCTTCTTTCAACTTTGCATTCCTCCCAACTTTGATCTCTTCAACATTTCTAGTTCTGCATCACATTCTGGCAGACATGCTATCAACCACATTGACTGCAAAATCTGAAATGCTGTCCCCCATTTCTTCGATGAAGCTTTTGGTCACCTGTTCTAGTATTTTTCCTTAATTTAGTATCAAATTTTGTCTGCCTACATTCCTGTTAAGCACTTTGGGGCATTTTAATATATTGCTGTGCATGTTGAACTAAATATAATTGGAAATTTATCTTAAAAGGAGAAAGCTTCCGTAGTATAATTAACCAAATGTTAAGTTTAGCTTAGGTTTACTTGGATATTTTCAAAAATGTTAATTTCTTGATAGCATAAAGTTTCATAAGCAAGGTTTGTTTAGTAAAAATATCACAAAAAACTATCAACAAGGATGGCAACACTTCAAACTGGTTCAAGAGAATGCTTCTCCAGAGGCAAACAGCCCATATCGATTGCTGTCGGATGGTATATAATATTTCAAAGCAAAGTTGCCTTTTATTTACACTTATATCACACTTATGTTGAGGTGAGTTCACTTTCAGCTGCCAATTGGAATATGTAGAGAAAGTCAAAGCTATTGGTATTGCGGTTGAGGACAGCAAAATTATGAGAGGGGAACTTATTTATTTTCCAGAAATGATTACTGAACTGCCAAGCTTATTGGATGAAGTAATTTCTTTTGAAATAATATTTAGCATTAGTTAATCAGCTGACCAAAGAAGGTTGAATGCGATTTCAGGTTCGCAACTTTGTCTTGACAGGGGATAACAGAAAAAAAAAGACATGGAAACAATTATTAAAGGAGGCATTGAACTTTTGTTTTTACTTTTCATGAGGTTAGATTTAATAGTCTGCAAGTTTCATCATACAGCAACAAAATGAAAAAAGTATCAAGTTTAAGAAAGTCACTCACCTATCAGGTTGAATGCATGGGACTGATACAACGGGCACAGCAGTACATTTTTCAACTAACAGTTTTCTAGATTTCTTTGTCTTCTGTCTTGCCTTACATTTTGTCTTAGTTGTCTTGTTAGGTGAACCTTTTCTACATATGCCGTTTTTCACTTCAGTTGGCTCGTAAATGTTTAACGGCCTTCTCACACACCCAGGAGGAGTGTGCACAGTACAGAAAGCAGTCTTTTTCACATTGAATGTTGTTGTTCCATTGGATGCAGTTTCTTTAACAGGTTCCATTTTCATGTACAGACCCGCCTGTTGAGCACAAGTTACATGGAATGCTGTATAGCAATTTGCCTTATGGCACTGGATGCAAGCACCTAGCCCTTTCTGTTTGCAGAGGTAGCATGTCAATTTCCACCTAGCTGCTGGAATGTTCTTAACACCATCAATAGGTTCTATGAATACAGTGTTAGCAAATCCAACTTCAGGAACCCACAGTGCACATACAACATGTCCCCACTGACCATCATCTGTCTTCTTGAAAGCACCCCCCTTATTTGGGCACAAGATACAATCAACAGATCGAGAGGGGGACTGCAAACAACGACGGCACAACCATTGTCCCTCAGGTATATAAGGAACTCCATAGCATTCCTGATGCACTGCTAAATTACACATGTCACAAAATAATATTACATTACTGTTTTGACATTCTCCATCCATGCAAATACAACAAACAGCATCTTCATCAATTAATGACTGAGGATCACCTTGATTAGAGTTTTCAAAGTAAGACTCCTTCTCCAGTTTATCCATTAGGAACTCAAATACATTCTGTGAAACTGCACTCAAACCATCACTTTTGCGCCTTTCATTAATCATTTCCAACCACGCATAATCTTCCTCATCCATGTCATACTCAACTTCATTATTGAGCTCCTCTGGGGATTTTTCAATGAGCCTGTAATAAGATGAAGGCCGACGAGGAGCTGAAGGTGGTTCATAATCTACTATTCTAAATCTAGGTTCCGGCAATGCGTTCACCTGTGTGGGAGGTCCATGTTTACTCTGAATAGTGGCTTCCTTCTTTTTCACTTTATTAGATTTATACCTTTTAGTTTTTATGAAAACAGGTGGACGTTCACTATTTTCCTTGTTGCTATTACATTCAACAATTTCTTGGGCAGTTAAGTCATCTTCAGAAATTATCTCCAAAGGATCATAAATACTGATTCTATGCAGCCGACCATCAATTTCCATTTCAACCATTCGCTGTGCTTGGGCATACGTCAGCATTTCACGACTGGGTGAATGTTTCAGACTACAAGGTGAAGCTGGACGCCTTGCTGACCCGCGGTGGCACCTTCCCTTCCTTCTCATCGTTAACAATGGAGTCTGCTGAAGAAAAATGATTGAAGAGTTACAAACAGCTATGGTCATGTTTGAATTTACAAAATATTATAAAAAAATAACCAGAAGTCAGAATGGGAAAATTCCAAGAACACCTTTCCATAACTGCCCCCATTTCAATTTTTCTCTCAACCCCCAATCTCATGGTATAATAAGTCTGTAATTAGGTTAATTACAACTATTCCCTATAGTTATGAACTCCAAATTGATGAATGGTCCTTTATTCCCAAATTCCTTTCCAAAATTGTTTCATAATCTTAAAAACTTTGATTGCCAAAAAGCCTCCTTCTAATCTTTCCTGCACTTATGAATATAGTATCATATTTACTTGTCACAATCGTTTTCCACTCTGGTATAATCCTAATTGAGTTTGCAACATACACACACTATGGTTTTAATGCCATAGGAAGAAGTACCGAAATTTTTACAATGACTTTAACTAGACTAACCAATGGTTTGCTAGTTTGTCATGCACAGGAATTCCAACAGTGCAGATTCAATTCTTGTGCAGGCTAAAGTTACCATGACTGGCTCTTTTTAAATGTCCCCCCCTTGAGAAAGCATAGATCTATGGTCTGCTGAGACTATGGTGACTTTACCTTTAAATGCCTAAGTAATGGATTTAGCTACCTGTAAATTCTGAAGTCAAACAATTCATATATATTCAGTAAGCTTTTAAATTCCAAAGCAAATGATGCAACCATGCTTTTTAAAATTGTTATACTTATTTTAAAATGCAATTCCTGTAGAAATTTATACTATGGTGAATATATTGTGATAAAGATATGCAGTATTTCCTTCCAAAACGTATAACTGATCTACCCAACAAATGCAGAGTTTGAATGAATATGATTTTTGCATTTGTAACTGAAGATGGTAATTTATAACATAGCTTCCTTGGTTCCTTGCCAATTTTGCCCACCACCACCTTTTATGGAAGAGTTAATTCATGCTAGAATCACAGGCGACAGTCTGTATTAACGTGGCTGGTTTTACCAACCAATATAATGCACTTCCCAGTATTGATCACTGGATGGTGTAGGAGAGTGAAAGCCCTCATTAACTCCCCATTCCTAGGCACAGGTATAGGCATACAATCTTACTAATTTACTGCCCAAACTGAGATGAAATAACTGATTCAAAGCCAGAATTGAAATTGGAAGTCTCTGATTAGTACACAACTTGGATGAATCCTGGCTATTTTTATCCAGATGACACTACACTAAATATACATTTGGGAACTACTGTATCAGAACTGATGTTCAGTTGTAATCTCAACAGATCACACAAACAGAACTGAGAGATGCAAGATGTGAAATTTATATATTTTAATACATAATTTACAGTTTGTAATTTGAATTAGTAGCATGTGGATTTTGGTCTGTGTATGAGGGAATTTAATGATTAGCTTGACAGTATTTCTGGAACCATGATATTTAAAAAAATTAAAGAGAGAGACTTCCTGTAGAAATCAGTTTAACAAGCAGACAGACTAAACATTAGCCTGTTTGCAATTTAGAAGGACGAGGACTTTTTTTGTTACTTAGGGAAAATATCCTAAGTGTGGAAACCTTTTGTTTTTCAGTTTGTAAAGGTTCTGGTGGAAGTCCAATTTGTTGAACACTTTCTGTTGAAGGAGATAGTTTAGAACTGTTAACAAATAGATAAAATCATTATAAGGATTTTTAGCTGCAAGTTCCAGACCACAAGTGTTTGATTTGAAGTGAAGGAGGTCTAAGCTCCATTGACAGACGAACAAGAAAGAAGTTACCAAACTCTCAAGGCTGAAAAACTGAATGGAACAGTTAAGTTAAACTTTCAGATGTAACAGACAAGTAAACTCTCTGGTACTTGAATAATGTAGTGATAGCATTAAATAGATGAGATTGTATATTTACAAGTTTCAAAATCATTCAAATTGTACCATATGTAACTAGCTAAGAATACTATCTTTTCTATTGTGTAATAAACTTTTATTGTTAAAACCAAACTGCAAGCATTACAATTCTTGTGTTTTAGTAAAATGCCACTTTGCATAGGAGGGAATCCACCATTTTGCAATATGTTTATTTGTCATCTATACCAGCAGCATCCAGCTTACCCACTCCACCACCTTTCTCAATGCTTCCATGAGTGTGTTATAAAACTCGATTGATGGCCAAACATCAATCCCAAATTCACAAATAAAACTGAAACCAATACGAATGTTTCCCCACTATAATCCTTGCGTACTTGTCACCAATTCAAACATCGACCTGTCATGTCTGAATTAAAGCCATTTCCAACTTCAAAAACCTAGTCAATATTCCAATCTCATTCCTAATCCTTCACAACTGCCTCTTTCCACCTCAAACATTATATTGATCTAATTTGTACCAGGTGAAACCATCATTTTGCTTTTCACATGATAAAAGTGAGATGGAGATAGATTGCTAATATTGGAACTTTAAATAGGCTGATGTTGTGGCGAGGGGGTCAGCCAGCAGAACACTGGAATGATCAGGTCGACAGATTCAGCAAAACAAAAAATGCATTGATGATTGTTCAAACTAATAACGAAACCTTGTGGAAGGTTTAATTTGGAGCAGTCTTCTATATTATTGCATTGAAAAAAAATAAAGCTCTGAAGAACATTTCCAGTGAACTATCCAATCAGACAAAATACTTCAAGATAAATATTACAAGACACACTGATTGTTTCATTTGGCCTCATCTAGTTATTTTTAAAAGCAAAATATGCAAGTATTTCTGTTTTGGGGAATAAAATCCATTCAATATATTAGTTAACTGCAGATTCTTTTAAATACAGTTGCTGGAATGAAGTGACTTTGAAGGTTTTGTTTGCAGATGTCTTCTCTTACCAGAAGACTTTTACCAAACTGAGCTTGGATTTGAAAAAAACAAATGAAACAGATGGAATGAACACCTTTGGTAGTAATGGAAACTTGGAATAAAATTATTAAAATGCTACATTGAAAATTTATAAAGGCATTACACACAACACTGCTTTGAATTTATGTTCATGCTATTACCTAATATACCTAACAAGAAGGGCTTTGCAAAGGACATGTCATAAGTGTGTGTCAAGTTATGACTCCTGAGTGATCAATGACATGTGAATCTTAAATCCTAAAACAATGGAGCCAAAGGAACATGACAGCATTGTCATTACATTTTCTGCAATCAACAATGAACATCTATGCATCAGAATGAGGAATAAAACTTGCATTCATCCAACAGACTCAATAAATCTTTTTTTAAAAAATCGCCCTTTCTACATCAAATGTAGATTATGTAAGAATGTCTTCCAAGAAATCGCACTAAGTCAACCTGATGAAATCTACCGCACTGATGCAAATAAAAACTTCGCTTAAGCAGCTTTCAAGGGAACTAGAATGCCAACATCATGAAGGATTTCATATTAGAAATGTCACCCACAAAAGTGAAATTGCGATCCTCCGCAATCGGAGAAAGATTTATTTTTACAAGTTCTTTGTGGCAGTTTACTTGGGGAGATTCTTGGAAAGGGCCGAATGTTCCGAGTACAGGAATGCAAATGGGGGGGTGGGGTGGGCGGTGAAATGGAGAAATGAGCGTATCTGAAGTACATAAGAAAGCGAAACTCCGCTAACAGTAATTGGGCGGACCATTGAATGTTGGTGGGCGACAGAAGTTTTGCCAGACGAGTGCAAGGAGGGAGAGGTGTTGAGTGTAGAGACAGTACAACTTTAATGTTGAAGGAAGGAGGGAAGCACTGAAAAAGGCCAGAAGGTTGCAACTCACTGAAGAATTTTTGGGGCTTTTTCTTTTACACAAACCCGGAAGTGGCTCCGGTCCGGCCGGGGGGTGACGTCAGCGCGTCGGCCCCCGGGCCTGTTTGAATGGAGCGGCGGCAGCGCCCGGCGCCGGTGGGAGGCGGATAACCCTCCAACCCCTCCCCTCACAACCCCCACAAATACCACCCCCCACTCCCCCGAACATACCAAGACCTCTCACGGCTCCTCCCACTTACAAGTACGCGCCATCATTCATCTATCCCGCCCGACCGCCCGCCTTCTGCGGCACCGACTTTAAACCCCGGAACGGGGAGGGGGGAGGAGAGCTCCAACAAACTCAGATCTCATCCATATCCACACACACAGGGGGAAAAAATAAAATGGCGCCCGACAAAACAAGCAGCAAGGAAGGTACTCGCTACTTGTCCGCCCCTCCTCCTCCTCCTCCATTCCCACTCAGGTTAACAAGTCTCTATCCACCGGCGTTTTAAAAGGCAAAACTTACCGCCTATTGCCTCTGCGGGGGACTTTGTTTCTTTTTTAAAAAAACAATTCTTACTTCGCCCTCCCCACCACCTCCGCTTCTCTCCCGTTTGGGTTGGGTGGGGGGGGGTGGGGGGCTGTGTTGTGCGTATGTGTGTTTGTCAGCGGGCCGGACTGACGCGCCCTCTCCGTGCAGGCTCCGCTTTCCTCGAGGCCGTACATCAAACGGACGGACCGACCGCGCTCTCGAGACGCTGCTCCCGGGCGAATGAAAACACGGCGCCCTCGAGGCCCGCGCGCAGCCGCCGCCTCCTGCAGCTGATCGCGTTCCACCGCCAACTGTCACGGAACGTGCGAACATTCGACAGTTCCCGTCCCCTCCCCCCACCACCCCAACGATGATTTTTTTTCTCTCTCTCTCTCTTCCTCCTCCTCCTCCCCTCCCACTCAAGACTCTTGTCGCCCTCGCTTCTGTGCTTGAAGAAGCTCCTTTCCGCTTCTTCAACAACAATGCACCGTTTCGCTTACGCAAGGACGTCAGAGTCGCGGTGGGAGAGTGGGGGCGGGGCTCGACGTCACGCGCCCACCGGCCGGCTGGCTTGCCTGCCGTTCAGCCTGTCTGATTGCCCGCCGGCGTCTCCGCCAATCAGCGAGCGAAGGGAAGTCCTCCCGCCCCACCCACCCAGCGCGCGACTCGTGCGCGCGGTAAACCTTGTGTTTCAGAGGGGAAACCCCGTGGCTCGCTGTTACTCCGAAGGAGAGGCGGAGGGAAGAGCGTTCGTTTGAAAATAGGAGAAAGGCAAGAGAGAATTCCCCACTTTCCGAAAAGCCTCTTCCATCTGAAATCGTGGCTCGTCTTTGAAGATAGGACGTAACGTGCGTGACTCAAGTTCAAACACAAGAGGCTCGATGAAAGATCAGCGTGTTGGTTAGCTCTGATTTATGATGCAGTGTGTGTTCCAAGTCCTTAAAGACATTTTTTCCCCTAATCACCCTGTTCAGAGATATTGCAATACACCTCTGCAGCAGGTGGAACTTAAAATCTTCTGGTTCAATGGTAGGTATAATGCCAGTCCACCACAAGAGTCTGTCCCCTTTTGCCCTAGCCTGATGTGTTTGGGTGACTCCAGTCGTCCCTCCCTAATACAATAGCAGCACTGTGGGTCTGCTTGGACCATGGTGAGGTTACTCACTTGTATGAAATGTATCTGTATTTTTATGGCGACATTGTAACCCAATGACTTTAGATTCCTATGGAAGAAGCAGCGCCATCAGTTTGGAGGTTTTTGGGAACATGGCTTAGCATATGGATCAAGAAGCTTGGAACAGGATGAAACTGCTCATCTTCTGGTTTTCAAAAACATATAGATTGGGGTGGAAAGTTGCTGACGTGAGGGAACAAATAATCAATCAACAGCAAAATCCTTCCCATCCCAGTAGTTCTTCACATGATAAAAATAAAGTGCTTTGGAAACTCAGCAGTCTGATAGGATCTGTAAAGACAGAAACAGTTAATGCTTGAATATGAATCTTCAGAACAAGCTATTTGGTTTGGGATAACTGCATAATGTCAATTGGGTAAATAGACTAGAAGGTACAGTGGGTAAATTGACATACAAAAACATCTACAAAATACACACAGTTAAAAATCACAACACCAGGTTATAGTCCAACAGGCTTATTTGGAAGCACTAGCTTTCGGAGTGCTGCTCCAACCACCTGATGAAGGAGCAGTGCTCCAAAAGCTAGTGCTTCCAAATAAACCTGTTGGACAATGACCTAGTGTTGTGTAATTTTTAACTTTGTACACCCAGTCCAACACCGGCATCTCCAAATCAAAAATACACTCCACTTACAACCAGAACTCAGCAAGTAGGGGCCATCTGTTGCACCTACAGTATAAAGTGAAGAGATTTCTAATGTTGCAAAGAACAGCTAGTTTTTGTGCAATTTGTGTTTTTGCATGTGAGCAAATCTGAGGATTGGGTATGTTTTGGAAATGAGCAAAGGGTCACCAAATAGTTGATATGTGGAAAATAGAGTAAACTAGTTAGAAATATAAAGCATGTTGTCAAAGCTTTTATGAGTCTACATCATGATGTGAAGATGCTGGTGTTGGACAAAGGTAGAAGTCACATGACATCAGGTTATAGTTCAACAGGTTTATTTAAAAATCACAAACTTTCAGTGCGCTGCTCCTTCGTCAGGTGAAATCCTGAAGTGATACTTTAAGTGATGAAGGAGCATTGCTCCGAAAGCTTGGTGATTTTAAATCAATCTGTTGGACTGTAACCTGGTGTCAAGTGAAATCTATAGCAAGGATGAGAGTGACTGAAGTAATCATTGCCTCAAAGATATACAGATCCTCAGTCCAACCTGTCCATGCCAACTAGATATCCTAAATAAATCTTGTCCCATTTGCCAGCATTTGATCCATATCCCTCTAAATTTTTCCTATTCATATATCCATCCAGATGCCTTTTAAATGTTGTAGTTCTACCAGCCTCCTCCATTTTCTCTGGCAGGTTATTCCATACACACACCACCCTCTGGGTGACCCTTTCGGTCTCTTTTCAATCTTTCCCCTCTCACCTTAAACCTATGTTCTCTAGTTTTGGACTCCCTTACAATGGGGAAAAGAGATTGCCTATTCATCCTATCCATGCCACTCATGATTTTATAAACTTTTATAAAAGGACACCTCTCTGCCTCTGATGCTCCAGGGAAAATAGCCTCAGCCTATTCTGCCTCCTTATAGTTCAAACCCTCCAACTTTGGCAACATCCTTGTACATTATTTCTTAACAGCATCTTTCCTATATCAGCGAGACCAGAATTGAATGCAGTATTCCAAAAATGGCCTAACCAGGCTCCTGCGCAGCTGCAACAGGGCATTCGAACCCCTGTACTCAATGCATTGATCAATAAAGGCAAGCGTACCAAACATCATCTTCACTACCGTGACTACCTCCAACTCCACTTTCAAGGAACTACGAACCTGCACTCCAAGGTCTTTTTGTTTGGCAACACTCCCCTGGAGTGTATAAATCCTGCCCTGATTAGCCCTATCAAAATTTATTCTTATATTTATCTGGATTAAACTCCATCTGCCACTCCTCAGCCCATCTGATCAAAGTGCCAGTGTACTCTGAGGTAACCCTCTTTGCTGTCCACTACACCATCAATTTTGGTGTCATCTCCTTAGAACATTTTAATATTGTTGAGATACATTATTGAAGCTTTTCTCTGTTGTTTAAATTGACAAATGCACAAAAAAGCAAATTACAAATTACAACAATTTATACAGCAGGAGAAAAAGGGTGCCAATTTGCTGTTGAGTCATTTTGATTGGTGAGGTGAGGTATTCCTGGGTACTTCAAAAACTCTTAAGTGTATTTTGTTTACAGAGAACAGATAGCTGTATGTCAATCCTAGAAAGTTTCAAGTAAGATATGTTATGAGTACAACTGATCATTTTAAATTAGCTTTAAGCATTAGTCACTGTGGCACTTGGGATATTTTAGCAAGTGCATCGAATTATAGAATCCCAAATATATTTGTTTTGGGTTTTGCATGTGCCAGCTAGTTGAATACAGTTTGTTCTTTAGCTGATACAAGTGAAGGAAAATGCCTGGCACTGAAGTTCAGTCACAGAATTGCTCTATCATGTGGTTTGGATTGACAACAGCATCTTGTTAGCAGAAAATGTCACTTGCATAGCCACTGTAGAACTGTGAAAAATAACTTGATCAATCTGTATTTTTTAAGATTATTTGCTTTTTTAAGGTAATTTTGGACAGACTGGACATTTTTCAGGATTGAAAATAGTGGCTTTTGGTTCGTTTGTGAGTTTGCGTGACATAGAGCGAATAGTGATTAGATGAGAATGGCCATTGTAGGTTTGATGCTTTCTACCTTTGTCGTGTTTGCAAAGTGAGCATGTTTTTTCAGGCCCCATTTAGACAATTGTGACTGCTAGAGAAAGCAATTGGTCTCTTTTCCTGAGGTAGCAGATATCTAAATGTTGGTTTAGCCCGTTCTCTACTTGTTATGCATGGCCAAGGCTAGATCATAAAATGAGATAGAGTAGTACTATGATTGCTGGTAACTATAGCAATTTGAAAAGGCAAGGTACCACCTTCTGCATGGCGTCTTTAGAAGAGTAGTAACATGTTCTACATATACAGTACTTGAACAAATAAAAAGAAATGCTGTATTCTTACCTGGAAGAAAATGTTAATTCTTTGTTAATTTTGTACAAGTCATTCTGCTATAGTGTGACAGTTGTGTTCCTCTGCAACCTCAGGCTATAGAAAATTGTTATACCCGTTCATTAAAAAGTTCACATTGTCCAAACAATGTCCACAATTCATCAATCGTGTTATAGACAATTCACGGTGACGAAACACATGTTATAGCAGAATGACCTGAATTCCAAAAAAAGCATTATTCCTTTAATCTGTGCTTCAATTTTACTTCTCACTAATAAAAATGTAACATAATAATGTTCATAATCTATCAAATAAAACACAACCTTTCTCAACCCTCTTCGTTCCTTCCTGGAAATAAGCTGTTGTAACATTTTAACTTAACCATATATTAAAACTTTCAAATCACTTACATTTCACTTAATCGACCCATGACTTGACTTTTCATCAGCAACAATATCTGTCCAGTTGATTTGCTTACTCATTCGCCCTCACCTTTATCTCCAACAAAAATGTTGCATTTTGATGGTACCCCCTAATTTGGCCCCATTTCATTCCCTAAAATCGAAGTACTTCAGAATCAAGAGTATCTGGCACATAGCTACGCAATACCAGCTCTTATTGGCATTACATTAATGGTATCAGGCCTCAGTCTGCTTTGTAACAATCACTCACTGCTCCGGAACTCTCCAGTGCCAAGCTTAACAATTCTTCCTTCATCTTGAAGAGCGAAAATGATCAGTGAATTCTAGATCAAGAAGTTGGTTCTCCTACTTACTCTTCCACAAAATCAAATCTTTCTTCTATCCCAATCTTCCTCGCCCTAAAGTCTCTCCCTCTAATTTCTTTCTGAAATCCTTCAGTCCTGTTTATCACTTGTCTTTGAATATGGTGGCATGCCACTTTCTTTAACTACTGCAGCCTATATTGTGCAGGTCCATCCATTGCTGCTAGGAAGGGAGTTCAAGGATTTTGATCTTGCAACAGTAAAGTGATTCATGCTTTAGCTTTGTCTTTTGCACTGAATTACTGGTTCCCACAATCGCCTGACGATTCATTAGTTGACTGATGCCATATCCTTAGTGAACTTCAGGTCATCCAAATTTATGAATGTATTTACCCTTATTAGCCTGCATTGTCTTCCAACACCCCAAAGATATAGACTTCTTATCCACTTATTTGTATCTCATCATGTCTTTCTCCCTCCCTAACTTTTCCCTCCTCAACTCTGACCACTTAGGTACTCACCCCACCATTATTGGACCTGCCTGAAGTTTCTTAGAATTCACATTCAGTATCT
Organism: Chiloscyllium punctatum; assembly: GCF_047496795.1. Taxonomy (NCBI): domain Eukaryota; kingdom Metazoa; phylum Chordata; class Chondrichthyes; order Orectolobiformes; family Hemiscylliidae; genus Chiloscyllium; species Chiloscyllium punctatum. The sequence continues at coordinate 31,761,729 of NC_092782.1, forward strand.
GCTTCCTCAACTATCAAACTGTCTAATCTCAAACATTTTTCACTAAGCATTTGATAACTTATTCAAATATTTGTTTTGTATTAGCATAGTTAATACATAGTTGTATTAGCTAAATTGCCCGTAGTGTTAGGTAAGGGGTAGATGGGGGTAGATGTAGGGGTATGGGTGGGTTGCGCTTCGGTGGGTGCGGTGTGGACTTATTGGGCCGAAGGGCCTGTTTCCACACTGTAAGTAATCTAATCTAGTTGATGATATTATGAACACTTAAGAATGATGAACTCAATGATCTTACCTCCCCGCTCTGCTCAATCATAGGTAAGGTGTTAAAGCAGCTTCAGAGGAAGTTACAGAACTAATGAGTTGTGGAATTCATCAATTAGGATTGATGAGTTAATTGCTACAATCGAACAAATAAGTCAACTTTAATAATCTTGTTACACTAGATACAATCCAAATGTAAATAACAATCTTTCAAAAGGAAATTCAATTGAAAGCCCATTTAAAATAAATAGCATTATAATCAATTCCACAATTGTATATTTATGAATGCAAAAATATGAATTTTCATGGATGCAATGTCAAATGCACAGTGGATTATAACCTGTTCTCTCCAGGAGACTTGGTCTATTTTCAAGAAAACTAAGTCTGATTCACAACAATAAAAAAATCTGTAGAAAAGCCTTTTAAAAATTGGACCCTCAATACTATTTTCCATGATTTTGAGATATTATAGTGAATCGACAGTGACTGATTTCCATTTCAGTGGCTCAGAGACAAAAATGATTACACATGTAGATTGTCAAAGTAACATGCTTTTGTTCCTGTGAAAGAAATCATACTGTCTCAGATTTAGACAAATAATAAGTAATAAACCTTTATAATACTAAGAATATTGTAAAGTTAACTGCAGTAGATAGTAGCATGAACATGAATAGAGCCATAAATTAATGGTCGTTGAGATCAGAATTATGAACTGTACATTCTAATAAGCCAAGTTGTCTTTATAGAAAAAAAATTACATTTATTCATGCATGTCTTTGGTGCATTTGATGGTGGCTTTAGAGTTGCATATGTTCCCATATATCAAGTTACTAAGGATAACAATATTTTGATTTAGAATTCACCCAGGACTGAAATAAGGCTTTTTCAAACTCCAATCTTTCAAAATTTAAAGACAGAAGAATACAATGGATAAGGAATATCTAACCTCAAATAGGAATAAACTGTCAGAGATTGAGACCAGATTTTGCAACCTAAATCTATGCTCCACTATCTTCTAGTTTCAGTCTAAGATTTAACAAGCTTTAAGAACAGATGAAATAATCAAGTTGGTCCAATTTATTTGGTTCTAAAGGACTCAAACTACTTGAAAAATTCCTATTACTTCAGATAGCTATACTGAACATTTTTATTGTGTTAAGTGATCCAACACCCTTTACTTGATTGTAAACAAATCATACTACTATTATATGCAAAACTACTTAGTCATAGTATCATAGAAACGTACATCACGGAAGCAGACCCTTTGATCCAACTTGTCTATGCCAACCAGATACCCTAAATTAATCTAGTCACATTTGCCAGCACTTGGCCCATATCCTTCTAAACCCTTCCTATTCATGTACTGATCCAGATGCCTTTTAAATGTTGTAATTGTACCAGCTTCTCCCACTTCCTCTGGCAGCTCATTCCATTCAGTACCATCCTTTGCAATGAAGAAGTTGACCTTTAGGTCCCTTTTAAATCTCTCCGCTCTCAGCCTAATCCTATGCCCCCTAATTCTGGACTCCCTGAATCCAGGGAAAAGATCTTGTCCATTCACCCTATCATCGCCCCTAATGACTTTATTGAACCTCTATAAAGGTCACCCCTCTGCCTCTGTCAATCTAGGGAAAACAGTCCAAGCCTATTCAGCCTCTCCCTATAGCTCAAATCCTGGTAATATCCTTGTAAATCTTTTATGAACCTTTTCAAGTTTCACAACATTGTTCCTATCGGAGGCAGACCAGAATTGCACACAATATTCCAAAAGTCGCCTAACCACAGCCAATGAATAACTATCATGAAGTTATGCGGTGTAGTAAATGCTGACATTTAGAAAAACAAATTAAAATTCCATTCCTTAACCTATCAGCTTCTAATTTCTACCCATTCAATAGATGGAAAAGTATGGACTGGTAAAGATAGAAGCAGGTTTCTTATCACATAGTTTTACATTTAAACAAAGGAAGATATGAGGCGGATCTTAAAATAAAAAGAGGGGCAACTGGACACTAGAAATTAAGTAAAAACAGAAGTATATGAACAAATTAGATGACATCATGTTTTCTAACTTGCCATAAGTTCAACAGCAAACTCTTGTCAATTTTGTTTTATTTCATAAGCATCCACTCAGCACAGCAAATTCAAAGCACTCAAAGCAGACAGATTCTTGAATAAATGAAAACCAGCAGTACATTGTCTGTAAGTCTTATTAAAGAATGTTAGAAAATCTGGGTACTTTTCATCCTTTTCTCATACTCTCGTGATATGTGTATATTTTTTCTAATATAACTAATTTTATCTCAGTTTTAATATAAAGTAGAGGTAGTTGAGATAAGTTAAATCCAATCCCATTAAAACCAGAAATATTAAACATTATCCTGTGAGTGTTTCTGTACTGTGATATATATATTGGGTTCATTTCCATTAGGTAATGAGTATGTGCAAAACTTCCAACATTTCCTGGCTTAAGATCTTCCCTCTTATCATACCTGTATATCAAAAGGGGGGAAAATGAAAGTGATGAATCTTTTCATACTAAAACACATTTAAGCCACATTTCTTGAATTTCCTTAATGCTGAAAAACACAAATTTATAATTTTTCAGTTGTGGACAAGTTTTCTCTTTTGTGGACAAAGTCAGTTATACCCTATTTAAAAAAGTGGCTGTCACAGAATTCTTACATAATTTCAAATATCACAGATTCTGTTAATCAGAGGTACTTTGATATGTAAATATCATACTGTTTACAACTTACATTCTGAATCACAAAACTCTAGTGCATGTGGTAAATAGGCAGTTATGGATCATCCAGATGTACAGTCACTCAATTTTCCCTTTCCATTATCTTCAAAATTGGATGGAATGAACATCAGGAGGCCATTCCACAACGAACATTTTACTGGAAACGGATACAAGTGGATAAATCCCCAGGACCTGATTAGGTGTACTCTAATAGATTAGATTCCTTACAGTGTGGAAACAGGTCCTTCGCCCCAACCAGTCCACACCAGCCCTCCGAAGAGTATCCCACCCAGAACCATTTCCCTGCTAACACTAACACTAGTGGGCAATTTAGCGTGGTCAATTTACCTGATCTACACATCTTTGTGATTGTGGGAGGAAACCGGAGCACCCGGAGGAAACCCACGCAGACACGGGGAGAATGTGCAAACTCCACACAGTCACCCGAGGATGGAATCGAACCTGGGACCCTGGTGCTGTGAGGCAGAATTGCTAACCACTGAGCCACCGTGCCGCCCTACGTGGAAAGCTTGGGAAACAATTGCTGGGCCCCTTGCTGAGATATTTGTATCAACAATAGTCACAGGGGAGGTGCTGGAAAACTGGAGGTTGGCTAATGTGGTGCCACTATTTAAGAAAGTTGGTAAGGAAAAGCCAGGGAACTATAGTCCGGTGAGTCTGATATTAGTGGTGGACAAGTTGTTGCAGGGAATCCTGAGAGACAGGATTTACACATTTTTTGGAAAGGCAAGGACTGATTGGAGATAATCAGCATTGCTTTGTGCATGGGAAATCATGCCTCACAAACTTGATTGAGCTTTTTGAAGAGGGCAGAGTGGTGGACGTGATTTATATGGCTTCAGTAAGGTGTTTGACAAGGTTCCCCATGACAGACTGGTTAGCAAGATTAGATCTCATGGAATACAAGGAGAACTAGCCATGTGGATACAAAACTCGCTCGAAGGTAGAAGACAGAGGGTGATGGTGGAGGGTTGCTTTTCAGACTGGAGGCCTGTGACCAATGGTATGCCACAAGCATCAGTGTTGGGTTCACTACTTTTCGTCACTAACATAAATGATTTGGATGTGAACATAGCAGGCATAGTTAGTAAGTTTGCAGATGACACCAAAATTGGAAGTGTAGTGGACAGCAAAGAAGGCTACTTCAGAGTACAATGGGATTTTGATCAGATGGGCTAATGGGCTGAGAAATGGCAGTTGGAGTTTAATTTTAATGTTAAAAATCACACAACACCAGGGTATAGTCCAACAGATTTAATTGGAAGCATTAGCTTTTGGAGCACTGCTCCTTCATCAGGTGGTTGTGGAATATAAGGTTATAAGATACAGAATTTATAGCAAAAGTTTACAGTGTGATGTAACTGGAATTATATATTGAAAAAGAGCTGGATTGTTTGTTAAGTCTCTCATCTGTTAGAATGACCATGTTGGTTTCAGTTCTTTCATTTGGAAATCGCAAAACATTTTTAAAAGTTACATTCTCAAGTGAACTTTAACAATTGGTGTCATGTTGGCCCAGACAATGTACTGAAGGTGTGAGCCTCCCTGTGTGAGACTGTCTGGGCCACAATGGTCAGACTGATTCTAATCTTAAAAATGGATTTACAGAATCTTACATAGATTCATTTGGATAAATGCCGGGTGCTGCATTTAGGAAAAGCAAATTGCAGCAGGACTTACACACTTAGTGGTAAGGTCCTAGGGAATGTTGCTGAACAAAGAGACCTTGGAGTGCAGGTTCGTAATTCCTTGAAAGTAGAGTCGCAGGTAGATAGATTAATGAAGGTGGCGTTTCGTATGCTTTCCTTTATTGGTCAGAGCATTGAGTATAGGAGTTGGGAAATCATATAGTGGCTGTACAGGACATTGGTTTGGCCACTTTTGGGATATTGCGTGCAATTCTGGTCTCCTTCCTATCAGAAAGATGTTGTGAAACTTGAAAGGGTTCAGAAAAGATTTACAAGGATGTTACCAGGGTTGGAGGGTTTGAGCTAAAGGGAGAGGCTGAATAGGCTGGGGCTGTAGTATCGGAGGCTGGGAGGTGACCTTATAGAGGTTTATAAAATCATGAGGGGAATGGATAGGATAAATAGACAAAGTATTTTCCCTGGGGTGGGGGAAGTCCAGAACTAGGGGGCATAGGTTGAGGGTGAGATGGGAAAGATATAAAAGAGACCTAAAGGGGCAAAGTTTTCATGCAGAGGGTGATAAAAGGCATGTGGATGGGTATATGAAAAGAAAGGGTGTACAGGGATATGAGCAAATAGGACTAGATCAGGTTAGGATACCTGGTTGGCATTGATGAGTTTGACCAAAGGGTCTGTTTCTGTGCTGTACATCTCCATGACTTCCAAAAGGTGAAAAGTTGCTCATACAATGTTCAAGCAGAAATGGAGCCTAATTTACCTCTTTCACTTATGCCAGATCACAGTCCCATTATTCACAAATTTCCTTTCAAAATTAATCTATTACCCTTAAAAAGTTTTGAATTCTGCTTCTACTACGTTATTAAAAAGGAAGAATTATTTAACCTTTTCCTTTATTCTGTGTGAAAGAAATGCAATTTCCCACTTCATGCAATTACTTAGCTCTGATTTTAAGGATGTCAGTTTGTTTTTATTCATCCTGCAGGTGAAAATTATTCCTTTGTACCCTTTCTTCTATTTCCTCAAATTTAGAATCTCGGGGAGATATAATCTAGGAATAGGAAATAATAAAAACCAAGTTTTCTTACATCCTCTCTTCATAATTTAATTCTTTCATATCTAGTATCATTCTGGTAATTTGGTGCTGTACTCCATCCAAGCACAGTAACTCTTGCCTGAAAAGTAGTACCTAATAATATTCTGACCAAGTTTAGACTAATAGAGATGTACAGCATAGAAACAAACCCTTTGGTCCAACTTGTCCATGCCAACCAAATATCCTATTCTAATCTAGTCCCATTTGCCAGCGCTTGGTCCATATCTCTCTGAGCCCTTCCTATTCATACACTCATCCAGATGCCTTCTAAATGCTATAACTGGACCAGCTTTCACCACTTCCTCTGGCAGCTCATTCCAGACACGCATCACCCTCTGTGTGAAAAAGTTGCCCTTAGGTCCCTTTTCCCCTCTTACTCTAACCCTATGTGCTCTAGTTCTGGACTGCCCCACCCCAAGGAAAAGACCTTGAATATTTATACTATTCATGCCCCTCATGATTTTATAAACCTCTATAAGGTCACCCCTCAGCCTCCGACACTCCAGGGCAAACCACCCCGCCATTCAGTCTCTCCCTACAGCTCCAGTCTCCAACCCTGCCAACATCCTTGTAAATCTTTTCTGAACCCTTTCAAGTTTCATGTCATCCTTCAGATAGGAAAGAGACAAGAATTGCAAGCAATATTCCAAAAAAGTGGCCAAACCATTGTCCTGTACAGCCATGAAATGACCTCCCAACTCTTATACTCAATGCTCTGACCAATAAAGGAAAATATTAAAAATGCTGCCTTCATTATCATATCTATCTGCGACTCTACTTTGAAGAAACAATGAACATGCACTCCAAGGTCTCTTTGTTCAGCAACATTCCCCAGGACCTTACCATTAAGTGTGTAAGTCCTGCTCTGATTTGCTTTTCCAAAATGCAGCACCTCACATTTATGAAAATGTAAACTCCATCTGCCACTCCTCAGCCTATTGGCCCATCTGATCAAGGTCCCATTGTACTCTGAGGTAACCTGCTTTGCTGTCCAATTTTGGTGTCATCTGCAAACTTACTAACTATATCTCCTAAGTTCACATCCAAATCTTTTATATAAATGACGAAAAGTAGTGGATCCAGCACCGATCCTTATGGCACTCCACTGGTCACAGGCCTCCAGTCTGAAAAGCAACCTTCCACACCACCCTCTGTCTTCTACCTTCAAGCCAGCTTTCTGTCCAAATGGCTAGATTTCCATGCATTCCATGAGATCTAACCTTGCTAACCAGTCTTGTTGAATACCTTACTGAAGTCCAAATAAATCACGTCTACTGCTCTGCCCTCATCAATCCACTTTGTTACTTCTTCAAAAAACTCACTCATGTTCGTGAGACATGATTTCTCACACACAAACCCATACTGACTATCCCTAATCAGTCCTTGCCTTTCCAAATACATGTACATCCTGTACTCAGGATTCCCTCCAACAACTTGCCCACCACCTACATCAGGCTGATTGGTCTATAGTTCTCTGGTTTTTCCTTACCACCTTTCTTAAGTAATGGCACGATGTTAGCCAAACTCCAGTGTTCCGGCACCTCACCTGTGACTATCAGATAGAAATATCTCAGCAAGGGGCCCAGCAATCACTTCCCTAGCTTCCCACAGGGGTTTAGGGTACAATTCATTAGGTCCTGGGAATTTATCCACTTTTATGTATTTCAAGACATCCAGCATCACCTCCTCTGTAATATGGACATTTTTCAAGATGTCACCATCTATTTCCCCACATTCCATATCTTCCATGTCCTTCTCTACTGTAAATACTGATGCAAAATACTCATTTGGTATCTCTCCCATCTTCTGCCGCTCCACACATAGATCAGCAAGACAGCCTTCGAGGGGCTATATTCTCTACCTATTTACTCTTTTGTCCTTAATGTATTTATAAAAACCCTTTGGACTCTCCTTAACCCTATGTGGCAAAAGATATCTCATATCCCCTTTTTGCCCTCCTGATTTCCCTCTTAAGTATACTCCTACTGCCTTTATACTCTAAGGATTTACTAGATCTCTGCTGTCTGTACCTGACATGTGCTTCCTTCTTTTTCTTAACCAAAACCTTAAATTTTCTAGTCATCCAGCATTCCCTATACCTACCAGCCTTTCCTTTCACTCTAATAGGAATATACTGTCTCTGGACTCTATAGTTATCTCATTTCTGAAGATTTCCATTTTCCAGCCCATCCCTTTACCTGCCCCCAATCAGCTTTTGAAAGTTCTTGCCTAATTCAGTCAAAATTAGCCTTTCTCCAATTCAGCTGTTAGATCTGGTCTATCCCTTTCCATCACTATTTTAAAATTAAGAGAATTATGGTCGCTGGTCCCAAAGTGCTCCCCCACTGACACCACAGTCACCTGCCCTGCCTTATTTTCCAAGAGTAGGTCAAACTTTGCACTTTCTCTCGTAGATACATCCACATACTGAACCAGAAAAGTTTCTTGTACACACTTCACAAATTCCTCTCCATCTAAACCCTTAATACTATGGCAGTCCCAGTCTATATTTGGAAAGTTAAAACCCCTTACCATAACCACCCTATTATTCTGAACCTCCTGAAATCTGAAATCTCCTTACAAATTTGTTTCTCAATTTCCCGCTGACTATTAGGGGGTCTATAATACAATCCTAATAAGGTGATCATCCCTTTCTTATTTCTCAGTTCTACCCAAATAACTTCCCTGGACGTATTCCCAGGAATATCCTGCCTAAGCAGAAATGCTATCCCTTATCAAAAACGCCAATCTCCCTCCTCTATTGCACCACCCCCCCCACCCCGCCGCCCTTCTTATAGCATTTGTGTTCTGGAAAATCAAGCTATTAGTCCTGTCCATCCCTGAGTCATGTTTCTGTAATTGCCATGATATTGCCGTCCCATGTTCCTAACCATGCCCTGGGTTCATCTACCTTCCCTGTTAGGCATCTTGCATTGAAATCAAAGCAGTTTAATTTATTAGTCCTATTTTGTTCTCTGCTTGTTCCTGCCTGCCCCTTCTGTTTGACTCGCTCCCTTTTCCAACTGTACCTGTCTCAGATAGATCTCTTTCCTCACTATGTCCCTGGGCCCAATTACTGAGAGTAATCCAGAAATTACTATCCTTAAGGACCTTTTTAAATTCCTGCCTAACTTTCTATATTTTCCCTTAAGAATCTCAACCTTTTCCTTTCCTATGTCGTTAGCTCCAATGTGTACAATTACCTCCCGCTGGTCCCTCTCTCCTTTGAGAACATTCTGAACCCTCTGAGATATCCTTGAACCTGGCAGCAGGGAGGCAACACACCATTCTGATTTTTTGCTGCTGGCTGCACAAACGTCTCTGTGCCTCTGAGTAGAGAGTCCCCTATCACAACTAACTGCTTGCAATCCGACGTACCCCTCATTACATTAAAGCTAGTTTTGATACCAGAAACTTGGCTGTTCGTGCTACATTCCCTGAGAGTCTATCACCTCCTATATTTTCCAAAAGTGATTACTTAAATGTGGATAGCCACAGAAGACTCCTGCACTGCCTGTCTACCCCTCCTACTTTTCGTGGAGTTAACCTATCTACCTGACTGTATCTGCGGCTTTTCTCCCTTCCGATTACTGCCATCCATCACACCCCCTAGTTCCTGTAAATTCCTTATTGCCTCTAATTGCCACTCCAACCGATCCACATGATCTGGTAGGATTAACAACCAAAGACACTTCCTGCAGACATAATCATCAGTAATATGGAAACTCCTAATAAACTCCCACACAGGAAGAGCATAACACTCTACTAAAGGCTATCTTTGCTCCTTCACAATCTACAGTCTCAGAAAGTAGCACTGTCTTTGTGCTCTAAAAAAGTGTTTTCTGTATCACTTAAGCATAGCTCCCTTCCTGCATTCCAATCCCTTTGAAATAAATAGCTAACGTTCTATTTTGGTTACTTTTTGTACCAAAATGGAATGCTTTTCTTGAGCTGTGCAAATGAGAACGCATATAAATCCCTTTACTCCTCTACACATCATAGACTTCTCTGCATTAATAAATATTTCCATTTATTTTGTTTAAGTTCAAGTGGATGACCTCAGACTTCTCCACACTCATGTCCATTGGCACATATCTCTTTGTAAGCATACTCTCATTGACATAACTTACTGTATCTTGGTGCAGTCTCAATGACAAACATCTCTCTCTCTCTCTCTCTCTTAACTAAAGTATTTCAGTTTATTCTCTTCCTTTTGATCTAGTCTTAATTCCAAACTAACTTAACAGTGTTTTTATGAGCAATTATCAACAGGAACCTAAGGGCTTCTCCATCATTAGATTTTAAATGAATTCCCAAAGGCCATTGAATCTCTATGTTTAGCGATAAATGTCAAAACAATTTCCAGTATTTGTAGGAATGATTATGCTTTTAATTTCCCACTTCACAGTCACTTTTCTTGCCAGTGTCATTCTTTTTCTCCTCTTAGGATTCTCTAAGTTTCTTTGGCAATTTTTTGTCTTCAAAGATTACCACTTCCATAGGAAATTGTTAATGCTCGAGTATGGTTTAGTTGTTGACTTGACTAGGCACATGTTGTGTATGCACATACAGGCCTAACTAAAGGAGTGTAGAAAGCATCACAAGCAGATGCTAACCTTCCTTCACTTGATATGTGTACATTCACATGTGCATAGTTAACAAGCAATCCTTGTTGAAAGTCTACAAATATTTTGTTGGGTACGTCCAGACAAGGGGAGATATCCTTGCAACTCTAGCTTGACCAGAGAGTGGTATAGGAATGTAACTTCTTTATACAGTTGTGGAAATCTCTAACTATGTCCTAAAAAGCTGTGGCAACATTAATGAAAATCTCAAAAGAGACTGATTTTTTTAATATCATAGGAATTAAAGATTATGGAATCCATATGAAAGTAAGATTTAAATCAGCTGTGATTGAACTTAATTGTGAAACAGGTTTGAGGGTCTGAAACTCCCACTCTTATTTCTATATAAACTCTTTGATTAAAACATTTCCAGCAGAACACAAAAAATTACAGAAACTGATGCCAGCTGCCATGCACAATTTGAAACTTAAATTTCCTATTGAAAAGTATTGTTTTATTTGCAGTACTCAAATGTTTACTGATTATGGTATAGGAATTAGTGTTACATATTTTTCCAATCATTGATAATTGTTAATAATACTTCATTAAATATAAAGAAAACTGACAAAACAGAATTCAGAAAGAAATGGAACGAAATGCAGAGGAACCAAACAACTAAAGAATGGAGGGGACAATAAATGTAACTTGAATGAGATTCTTCGAAGCAAGAAAAAGCCTCTTTTCAGTAGAATTTACAGTAAGTATGAAAAACATTGAATATTCATTAGGGACTAACTTACCACCAATTTGGATTGAGTTCAAGGAATCGGGTAACACCAGTTTGTGCAGAAGCAACATCAATGTGCACTGAAACATCTAGAAGAAACAATGTAGTTGACAGTGAAACTAAGAAAATCGTCTAACATATTCATCTGAAAGTTATTTCATAACTCTTATTAAGCATTGTGAAGCTTGATGACTTTTTTTTTGGAAACTTGGATTCTAACCCTGACAGAATCAGGTATGCTTTGATTTGTGTTCCTATATCATGTGTGTTAAGAAAAGAAGGACTTAGTTTCATTTTTGAGTTCTGTGTGGTGGTGGAGTGGCTGCAGTTAAATTATAGAATAATATTTGAAAAATGGATGCCGGTGTCTGTCCAGGCATCTGTAGTTTTAGAGACCATGAATATAACCGCATGTAAAATTCATAACTAAAGTTGTCAGCATGGTTTGAATGAACTTTGAATTATGAAACTTCAACTATTCAAAAAGTAAAGTTAATAATTACACCATCATAGATCATGAAATGGTAGCTGCAATTAGTATTGATCAAATAAGACTTCTTACATACATTCAACTGAAGATATTTCCTTGGAGCCTTGCAAATTTTCAATCTGCAATTCATACAGTTGATACTTTACTAAGATTATAAATTACTTACCATAACAAGCACCTGATATATTTCTTACTCTCTCAGCCAAAGAAAAGAAGGAAAATTACATCTGACTACTCTGGATTCTGGCCAGCCTCAGAATGATGGTGTCATAAGACAACAACAAATCAATTGTCAGTAAACTCCCCATGAAACCTTTGGAATCCAAAGGAAATTACCTTGAATACTAGCTCATGTATGCATGCAAACAAATAGTAGCAGCCACTAATGCTAAACAATAAATAAGAAAACGTAAATAAAATATAAGGTTTTAACTAAATAAACAAAAACATCTGCTAAATATCATATACAAAATTAAACTAAAGCTAAAATTAATTTCTGCAACTGAATGTAATGACAAATCCCCAGTGATATAATGGCCAATTCCAAGAAATTATTGCTTTTAAATTATTTAGATTCTACTCAGTGTTTCACTCTCATGAGCAAAATTAGAATCTGATCAGCCATTACAATAAACATTGAGGTGTTTTCTAGCAGATGCCGATGTATCAGATACGCAAATTTGCGCAACTCCATTCAGTGATTCAGCTTTCCAATAAAAGCAAATTATTACAGTTTTATTATATCTGCATCGTATTTGTATCTTGATTGATTTAATTGAGGACCTGGTACATGTTGTTGCTCATCCTCCATCACAAATCAAACGATATGGAGTATGCATGTACAAGTCACTTAGAACTTACTTTGCTGACTCTGCCATGCTCTAATTCTTGTCAGTAACAAGCATGGAAATAGACCCGAAAAAGTAGGAGCAGAAATTAGGCCATTCAGCCCATTAAGTATGCTCTGTCATTCAGTCATGGCTAACAAGTTTATCAACCCCATTCTCCCCAATTTTCCCCATAACCCTTGATGCCCTTATACTCAAGATCTTATCTATCTCAGTCCTAAATGTACCCAATGACATGGCCTCCACAGCCTACTGTGGCAATGAATTCCATAGATTTACCACTCTCTGGCTGAAGAAGTTTCTCCTTATCTCTATTCTAAAAAGGTTTTTCCTTTACTCTAAGGCTATGCCTTTGGGTCCTAGTATCTTCTACCAATGGAAACATTTACTCTGTTCAGGCCATTCAATATTCTGCATGTTTCAATGAGATCCCCCCCCATCCTCTAAACTCCATTGAGTATAATCCCAGAACCCTCAACCGTTCCTCACATGTTAAGTTTTTCATTCCTGGAACCATTCTCACGAACTTCCTCTGAACATGTTCCAGGGCCAGTACAGCCTTCCTGAGATATGGGGCCCAAAACTGCGCAAAAGTCTCCAAATGTGGTATGACCAGACCCTTTTAGAGCCATAGAAGTACATCCCTGCTTTTATATTTGAGTTCTCTCAAAGTAAGTGCCACCATTGCATCTGCCTTGCTAACTACTGACTCTATCTGCAAGTTTACCTTGAGAGAATCTTGGACTAGAACTCCCAAGTCTCTTTGCATTTCAGACTTCCGAATTTTTCTCCCTATTTAGAAAATAGTCCATGCCTCTATTCTTCCGACCAAAATGCATGACCTCACACTTTCCAATGTTGTACTCCGTCAGTTCTTTGCCCATTCTCCTAAACTGTCCAAATCCATCTGCAGAGTCTCCACCTCCTGAATGCTACATGTTCATCTACCTAGATTTGTATCGTCTGCAAACTTAGCCAGAAATACTTTTTGAAGAGGTAATTACAGATTTTTGTTACAGCAATTCTTAGACAATATATGACAGTTCTTTGACTGGCAAGGAGTTCAAAAGTTCTGTGCTAGCTAATTTTTACTCTTGTGCCATAGAATTAGCCTGATTACTATAATCACGTAATATTGTTGCAAAATTAACTTGATATAACTAAAATAAAAGCATTTCAATAAAAATACAATTTGTTGTCCATTCTTGATTTACCACCTCATTCTCCCTCCCTTTCCTATTTTTATTTTAAAAGAGGCACTTAATTGTAGTTTTAATTCATATACTATTGTAACATTTCCACCAAATTCTTTCTTTCTTTCACAATGCTTAAATATTCCTAAGTTTGTAGTTCTGAGTCAAGGTTGCATAATGTATTGAAGGAAAGACCTGAATTGTACAATTTCACCTTTGGCAGACTGAATCATGTAACATTCAAAGTTCAGGTGTATGACCAAATAAATGTGACAGGCATGTAAAGAACATAATCTACATTTGTAAGAATTAAAACTGTAATATTAACCTTAGCACAGTCAAACTTGCATCCATAAGACATAGGAGTGGAAGGCAGGCCATTCGGCCCATCGAGTCCACTCCGCCATTTAATCATGGCTGATGGGCATTTCAACTCCACTCACCCGCATTCTCCCCGTAGCCCTTAATTCTTGTGACATCAAGAATTTATCAATCTCTGCCTTAAAGACATTTAGCGTCCCGGCCTCCACTGCACTCTGCGGCAATGAATTCCACAGGCCCACCACTCTCTGGCTGAAGGAATGTCTCCGCATTTCTGTTCTGAATTTACCCCATCTAATTCTAAGGCTGTGTCCATGGGTTCTAGTCTCCTCGCCTAATGGAAACAATTCCCTAGCGTCCACCCTTTCCAAGCCATGTATTATTTTGTAATTTTCAATTAGATCTCCCCTTAATCTTCTAAGCTCCAATGAATACAATCCCAGGATCCTCAGCTGTTCCTCGTATGTTAGACCTACCATTCCAGGGATCATCCGTATGAATCTCTGCTGGACACGCCCCACTGCTAGTATGTCCTTCCTGAGGTGTGGGGACCAAATCTGGACACAGTACTCCAAATGGGGCCTAACCAGAGCTTTATAAAGTCTCAGCAGCACAACGGTGCTTTTATATTCCAACCCTCTTGAGATAAATGACAACATTGCATTCGCTTTCTTAATCACGGACAATCTGCATGTTTACCTTTAGAGAATCCTCGACTAGCACTCCCAGATTCCTTTGTACTTTGACTTTACGAATTTTCTCACCGTTTAGAAAGCAGTCCATGCTTGTATTCTTTTTTCCAAAGTGCAAGACCTCGCATTTGCTCACATGAATTCCAGCCATTTCCTGGACCACTCTCCCAAACTGTCTAGATCCTTCTGCAGCCTCCCCACTTCCTCAGTACAACCTGCCTGTCCACCTAACTTTGCATCATCGGCAAACTTCACGAGAATGCCCCCAGTCCCTTCATCCAGATCATTGATATATAACGTGAACAGCTGCGGCCTCAACACTGAACCCTGTGGGACACCGCTTGTCACCGGCTGCCATTCCAAAAAAGAACCTTTTATCCCAACTCTCTGCCTTCTGTCAGACAGCCAATCCTCAATCCATACCAGTAGCTCACATCGATCACCATGGGCCCTCACCTTGCTCAGCAGCCTCCCATGTGGCACCTTAGCAAAGGCCTTTTGGAAGTCTAGATAGACCACATCCACTGGGTTTCCCTGGTCTAACCTACTTGTCACCTCTTCAAAGAATTCCAACAGGTTTGTCAGGCACAACCTCCCCTGACTAAATCCATGTTGACTTGTTCTAGTCTGACCCTGCTCTTCCAAGAATTTAGAAACCTCATCCTTAATGATGGATTCTAGAATTTTACCAACAACCGAGATTAGGCTAATTGGCTTATAATTTTCCATCTTTTGTCTAGATCCTTTCTTGAACAAGGAGGTTACAACAGCGATCTTCCAATCATCCGGGACTTTCCCTGACTCCAGATACTTTTGAAAGATCTCAACCAACGCCTCTGCTATTTCCTCAGCCACCTCCCTCAGAACTCTAGGATGTAGCCCATCAGGGCCAGGAGATTTATCAATTTTAAGACCTTTTAGCTTTTCTAGCGCTTTCTCTTTTGTAATGGCAACCATACACAACGCAGCCCCCTGACTCCCTTTAATTGTTGGGATATTACCCATGTCTTCCACTGTGAAGACTGACGGAAAGTACTTATTAAGTTCTCCTACTATTTCCTTATGTCCCATCCCTAGGCTTCCAGCATCAGTTTGAAGTGGCCCAATGTCTACTTTAGCCTGTCATTTGTTTCTTATGTATTGAAAGAAACTTTTACTATCATTTCTAATATTACTGGTTAGCCTACCTTCATAGTTGATCCTCTCCTTCCTTATTTCTTTCTTTGTTATCCTCTGTTTGTTTTTGTAGCCTTCCCAATCTTCTGATTTCCCAGTGCTCTTGGCCACTTTATAGGATCTCTCTTTTTCTTTAATATTTTTCCTGACTTCCTTTGTCAGCCATGGCTGTCTAATCCCTCCCCGGATAATCTTTCTTTTCTTGGGGATGAACCTCTGTACAGTGTCCTCAATTATACCCACAAACTCCTGCCATTTTTGCTCTACTGTCTTCCCCGCTAGGCTCTGCTTCCAGTCTATTTTCGTCAGTTCCTCTTTCATGCCCTCACAATTACCTTTAACTATAACACCATTACATCAATTTTGCCTTCTGTCTTTCAAACTGCAGAATGAACGCAACCATATTATGATCGCTGCTTCCTAAGTGTTCCCTTACTTTAAGATTTTTTATAAAGTCTGGTTCATTACATAGCACTAGGTCCAGAATAGCCTGCTCCCTTGTGGGCTACATGACAATCTGTTCCAAAAAGCCATCCTGCAAGCATTCCATGAATTCCCTTTCTTTGGATCCACTGGCAACATTATTTACCCAGTCCACCTGCATATTGAAGTCTCCCATGATCATCATGACCTTGCCTTTCTGACATGCCTTCTCTATTTCCCGGTACATGTTGCGCCCCTGGTCCTGACCACTGTTAGGAGGTCTGTACATAACTCCCATTATGGTTTTTTTGCTTTTGTGGTTCCTCAATTCCACCCACACAGACTCCACATCATCCGATGCTATGTCATTCAGTGCCATTGATTTAATTTTGTTCTTAACTAACAAGGCAACTCCGCCCCCTCTGCCCACCTCCCTGTCTTTTCAATAAGTTGAAAATCCTTGGATGTTTAACTGCCAGTCCTGACTCCCCTGTAACCACGTCTCTGTGACGCCTACCACATCATAATCATTCACGATGATCTGTGCCATTAGTTCATCTGCTTTGTTACCTGAATGCTCGTAGCATTCGTAAAGTGCCTTAATGCTAACTTTCTTATCATTAGAGATATTGGAAGTCATAAGATGTCCTTAGTTATCTTTCCTTTTTGCTGCATTCCCAGTCTGCCTCAAGTATAAATCCACCTGCACATATGCAATCCTGCTGCTTATCTTTCCATTTAACTCCATACTCCCTTTCGCTTTCACTTTCCCTTCCCCCCAACTCAGAAGTTTAAAGTCCTACTGACCACCCTATTTATCCTCTTCGCTAGAACATTGGTACCTGATCGGTTCAGGTGGAGACCGTCCCAACAGTACAGATCCCCCCGGTTCCAAAACTGATGCCAATGCCCCATGAAGTGGAATCCCTCTTTCCCACATCATGGCATACCTACATCTGGTTTTGCAAAGGTTTCCAATGTCATACATTTCCCAAAAGGAAGACACCATAAATGCTGAATGGTCACCCTATCCTAATCAAAAATCATTTCCTGCAGAATTATTTTTTATATAACTGTGATATTCAATATCCTTCAGTGTCCACCAATCATGTAAATGATGTAATGAATTGAAGCTTACCACATGTTCATATGCCATGGTCACCTGGGGATGTACTGAAAATCTAAACATATATATGCAGTTGTAAAGATAATCTCCAGTCACTCTACATTTCTTGAATCTACTTACAAGGGGCATCCTTACATCATGATTTGTTATAATAGCAGAATAACAGACCTGTTGTTGCAGGCACAGCCTTATGTAGTTTTTGCATGGCAACTCCACCTGGATAGTTGTGATGGGATACATATAGTAACATCCCAGTGTAGCAAGCATTTCCAAGTAGATGTGCAATCACAACAACAGATCCTAACTTATATAGTAAGGATTTGTAGTAATTGATCATTCTGTGCAACAAAAAAATACATAATTAGTAATGTGCTTGTACCATTCATTACATTTAGGCACATAAGCACAGGCCCTTAAGTCTGTTCCAATCTTCAATTAGATTAGGATCAAACTGTACCTCAAAACATCAACTACCTACCTTTGTTCCATACCGTTCGATAATTTGATTTAGAGGATTTCAATCCACTTCAGTCTTGAACATTTCTAAATGCACAGATATTTGGGACAGCACATGCCAACTTTCTTCTATCTTGTGTGTAAGCATAATTCTGACTTCACCCTCAAAGGCCTAACTCTAATTTTAAGTTTATGCTATTTTGTTTTGCATTTCCCTAACAGTAGCAATTATTCCTTCGTACCTATCTTATCAAATTTGTTCATTCTGAATGCCGTGATAGGATCACCCGTCAACTTTCTAAAATTAAGGGGATAAAAGCCAAATTTATTGATCTGCACTTATGATTTAAGGTCTGGTATAATTCTACTTAATCTGCAACATATACCATCCAAGACTACTTTGTATTTCTTAAGATTTGGCGATCAAAATTGAAAATTTATCCTCGACAAAACAACACCAATGCTCTGCAAAGTTGAAGTATCTTGGCATCACTGATTACCCAGTATAAGGGAAAGGTCCACATTACATTTACATTTTTTGATTAATTTTGTACTTGCGCACTAGCTTTTACTGATTCGTATGCATGGTCATTTGCTTCCCCACAACCCTGACTCTGTAATCATTCATAAAATACTCTATTTTGTCTTTTTTTTCTCCTCAAATCCAAACCTTTTATTTCCCCACGTCAAAGTCGTACCTTCTACAATTTTGCTCACACACTTAGTCTCACATTTTGCAACTTTCTTTGCCCATCCATGTAAACATGATCTTTTGATTTAGTGTCATGTGTCATTTACAATTATCCTTTCCTGACACAGAACACCACCTGTTAGAAATGTAAATTGGGAATCCTCTAGAAATAGATGTACAACTTTCTATAGTTTCATCCAAGCTGTTACACATGGGGTGAAAAGCTGAAGCCAGACTGCACATTCTAGGATTAGTGGTGCTGGAAGAGCACAGCAGTTCAGGCAGCATCCAAGGAGCAGCGAAATCGACGTTTCGGGCAAAAGCCCTTCATCAGGAATTGCTTTTACTCCTGATGAAGGGCTTTTACCCTTTTATTCCTGATGAAGGGCTTTTGCCCGAAACATCGATTTCGCTGCTCCTTGGATGCTGCCTGAACTGCTGTGCTCTTCCAGCACCACTAATCCAGTATTTGGTTTTCAGCATCTGCAGTTATTGTTTTTACCTTGCACATTCTAGGGCTAACAGTGATCATCATCACCAGAGAATTAAATGCTGTATCCCATACATTCCATCCCAGAAACCATCCTTGTCACAATGTACTTAAAATCCATGCTTTTGCATTAATATTCTAGGTATTAATGGTATACTTCCAGTTTTTCACATGCATAATGGAAGCAATTATTCTGCTAAGAGTAGGTTTTTAATAATCAATTCGGTTCAGAAAATTTATGTCTCATTCCTTTCTATAATCTTAAAAAACAGCACTCTGTCAAACTGAAAGTAATGTTATACAAGAATGTAAATAATACAACATCAATCTGACTCAGAATAAGATACATATTCCCAAGTGAGATCCTTACAATTCTTTTTTTGTACATCTCACAGTCCATTCCAATTGGATTACATGGACACATATCTGCTTCTTTGACAGGAATGAATATACTTGGAGGGGAAATAATGATAAGAATGAATTTGCACACTTATTCAGTACTACAGATCCATTTACCTCTAAGCCCATGTTGAAACATGCTATAACAATTCTAAAAAAAATACTAGTACAACAAGACCAATTTTATTGTAGAATAAATCTTCAACCTCATCTATAAAACGATTTGAGTTACACAAAAAAATGATCTTTTAAGTTTAATGCCATTTAATACTTACATGTGCGAACATCCTATTGCTGCAATTACATTCAAAACAGGAAAAGTGTAGATTATGAAGCGCAACTCCTTGTGAGGTAGGAATGAATATAAGAAGATGAAACCAACTGTGGGGAACAGAAACCTCCAACTCCTCTGGTCCCTAGCACCAAGAGGCAGAAATAATATGCTGCAACCAAGAGCACGGGGCAGCACTGAGTAAAAATACCAGAAAAATGGTGATGTCTGAATAGATGCTCAGTTAAGGAAATGCCAAAAGATTGGAATTTGTTAAGTCAATAAATTTAAAAAAAAATTACTCTACCAACATGTGGCATTGCAGGCAAATCAATCAATTGGACAAAAAGTAGTGAGGGAATGTCAAACTCAGAATTAAAATTGAATCCTTAAATTTCTTCGAGAATTGTTTCCAATACTCCCAGGTCAGAGACATTATGAATTTGATACTGTAAAAAATCTCCCTCATCTCTGTTTTTAAAATATTTTCTTACATTAATAAGTAGAATTATTTCATGGATGTTTCTAGCCAGATCTTTGTAACACCAGTCTGAACTGGATTTAAATCAAATTCCGAGACACGAAATAACTATATACTTTGATATTTCCTAATTAATTTATGCAAAGACACAAGTGCACATTTTTGCAGTGTGAACCCAGACTTCCTAGTTCAAAGGTAGGAACACTACCATTTTATCACAGTGTTTTTTATTCCTTCCATCTGGAAGTGTTATGACAGACAATTTAACAGCATTTTTCGCACCACCAAATCACCCATGGTACTTTTCATGTATTAACTATCAAGGAGTGTGCACTTTTTAACTATCCTTACAGAGGCTCAAACTGCGAGAAATCTATCGATATATCAGCTTTTTAAGTTTGATTTAACCGATACTTCGAAGTTCCTTTCTATGGATTGTAATGTCTTCATCAACTGATTCTTACAAAATTGACAGCTTAGACTTTCACAACTTCAAAAAAAAACCTTTAAATTACTAACCAAATACTCCTGGTTTGAAAGTGTCACTATTACACCAAGGTAACTGTGCTTTCCCTGATTTGTTCTATACTAATTTCTAAGAGAGAAACTATATTTGCTTTGAACACTAATCTTCCCCCTCTAATCCAACCAGCCCACGGACTATGTGCTTAACTGATCATATGAACTAGTTCCACCTGCATCACAATTAAAATGAAAGTTTTAAATGAAAAGATCAATCTCAAAGCAATTCAGAATGGATGTTTGTTGAATAGTTTACACTTCTCTGAATATCATAGAACCCAACAATTAGTACACTGATAAAGATTTTGGGATAAAATGTATAATAATGTGTTCCTGGCACAATATCTCACTTGTTAGAAACATATGTCAGGAATCCTCCATTTATAGCTCAAACGTTTCTGTATACTGACTTTATTGAATGATAAATCACAAACTCTAAATGTTCAATTCCTAAAATTTGTTTTCAGTAGTTGACACTACGTCAGGTGCATGCAATTAGAAAATTTCCAGGTTATAAAAGAACATTAAAATGTGAGAAACTTCATAAACATCTCTCAGAATATGGGTAAAATTCCTGCCCTCATTACTTTTAATGAAGTGCTTGTGTAGGTGATAGGAAAGTAATATTGCCCACATAGCTTTCTATTTACTAATGAACATTAAAATTTGAAGCATGGGCCTGATAATAGTTTTCCTTTATACCTAATGCTGGCAATAAGGAGAAAATGAACATCTACAAGTAATAATTAAGATGGTATTCACACAAGCTCTGACTGGTATTGCCATACTGCTGTGATATTGAGTTATCCATCTCGTTTTATTCTTATCTTGTCTTTTTAGCAGTCTGAAAGAACTGAAAGGTAAGAATAAACTATATTGATATTGGTTTGGAGTTACCTGGAAGCCAGGTTAGTTAATTGTATAGTATTTGAGTATTTCTAGGATTTAGTTAGTAAGCATCAACTGGAGATTCGGTTATGCTCCAAAATATAACAGCAAATTGAAGTTGTGGGGTTTGGAAGTGTGTTGATAATATGTACTTCTAAAGATAAGGTGCCAATCCCATCTTTCAATATCTGGCATTCTGGTATAGAACAATAAGCAAAGCTTAATTTGTGAACAGTAATCAATCATCCAGAACTGAATTATAATCTGCTAATTTCAAGGTCACTTCATTTGAGATTTATTCAATTAACTGAACTTTCTGTTCAACAGCTACCATAATGGGATTTGAACTCATATCTCCAGGTCATTAGTCCAACAGCATAACCACTATGCTTCCAGGTTTACTTTTGGAATCACTCTCATTCATTCTGATTTTTTCCTTTGCTAGAATATTGTCATTATGGTGTTATCTACGCATTTTGTTCTCTCCACTGTGTGATGAGTCCCACATTAACAGATAAATAATTGTAAAGTTTGTTTAGTATTGTCACAGTAATCACTGATTACGTAGAAGTATGTCAATCAACATATCCCAATATGTTCTCAGTGAAATCAAATCACAATTAAAACAAATATCTTTTCTTTTCAGAATGTTTTTGAGTTCTTCTATAAATGATTTGAAAAACCATGTAAAGGATAATCCCCAGTTGGAGCTCTTATTCAAAACTGTATTGTACCAAAGTACCTCTCCCTCAGGCCATAAGAGGCGTCTCCAAAATATAGAATCCACACACACAGTCAGACCTGTAATCAAAACACTGGATGTCACTGGATATATTTATTTGGTTGTATATATGTATTTAAATTTAAGTCGTTGTCAAGAAACAAACAGGAAGTTACTTACCCAACCACACCAAACCAGCTGGTACTGCATGACACAGACTTTTGAAAATAGAAATACGGTGATTCACTATTGATAGCAGCAACATGAGGCCGAGGAATATGCAAAGCTCAGATCGGAACACAATGATGGATAAGGCTGAAAACCAAATAAAGGTGCCATAGTTCTGTTGCATCCAGGCAGTGAAGGCCAAGATGACTGCAACACAGATAAAATATTCAGTTTTCAACCTGATATGTCCCATAAAGGTAATACGGCAATAAAAAGTTTCATTTTTATTTGAAAAACTTTCCCCAGACATAAAATATTTGCATATGAATATTTGAGGTAAGTTTCCAATTTGATTTTTGTCCAACACAGTTCCATTCTTACATATTCTGCCTGTCTTCACCAGTCAGTCTTGGTTCATTTGTATCACTCTCTTCACCTGTGGGTTCATATCCCACTTTAGCATTAGAAGAATCAATCTAGGCTGACATTTTGGTGCAGGTTCTGTGATGTTGGAGGTTCTGACTTTCAAACGAAACATTAATTCTGATTCTGATTGTGGACGGCACGGTGGCACAGTGGGTTAGCACTGCTGCCTCACAGCGCCAGAGACCAGGGTTCATTTCCCGCCTCAGGCGACTGACTGTGTGGAGTTTGCACGTTCTCCCCGTGTCTGCGTGGGTTTCCTCCAGGTGCTCCGGTTTCCTCCCACAGTCCAAAGATGTGCAGGTCAGGTGAATTGACCATCCTAAATTGCCCGTAGTGTAGGTAAGGGGTAGAAGTAGGGGTATGTGTGGGTTGCGCTTCGGCGGGGCGGTGTGGACTTGTTGGGCCGAAGGGCCTGTTTCCACACTATAAGTAATCTAATCTAAAAAATTAAAACTAAGGCTCTTATGAACATGAATGAGTTCATGACTCCATTTAAATATGTTCTCCCAGTTACTACACTTAAACTTATTTATCTATGAAGTGCTTTGCAAAGTTCTGAGGTTGTGAAAGATGCCATATAAATGTAAGTTATTCCTTTTCTGACAAAGTATTGAACTTCAATCCATTAAACATGTTTATTTTTAATTAAACATCTAACTCCATGTAATACTGTATTGTGGGTGTAGACCAAAGATGGAGTCTGCTCTGGCATAAGCATTCAATATCACTGCCTGGTCCCTCACCCTTACACTTCTGCTAAGCCTTTAGAAGAAGTATTTGAATTCATGCATTCATTTCAATTCATGCATTCAACTATTTTGGTATGTTTAATTTCATTACTACATTGTTTCATTATTTAGTAAGATTTTTAATAAATGTTATAAAAGTTCTGTCAAGAACATGCACATTTCAGAATCATTTTTCTCATAGACTTTACAAACCTTATTAGTAAACTGTAGAAACTTTAAACTTTACTGCAGTGGCAAACCAGTTTACTAATTACCTTATATCCATAGAAGAACAACCAAAAGGAATTTCAGAGCTGCACTCACCAAAAGGAAATGCAATTGTATTTGGGAGAGTTCTTGAACAATAGAAGAGGAGATGAAACTGGGTTGCTGAGATCCAACAGTAAAGAGAAGCTACTGTTGAGCCAAACTGTTTTCTAACTTCTTTCTGAAGCTTCCAGAGCGCAAAAATCACACAAAGACCCAGGCATCCTCGAACTGTTGAAAAGAAAACTATGGAAGCTGAACAAGACCCAATCACATTTTCTTTCATTAGTAGGTCTTCCATCTCTGGAAGAATATAAAGTGATAAGAATAAACTAACAGGAGTATTTATTGCATAGTCCAGTTACAGATTGATGAGCGCTTCTAGTTGGTAAACAAATAGAAATCACAACAACTGTGCATCTTCAATTCTCTGGTACTCAATGGCTTCCAGTTATAATTGTTAATAGATGGGTGATCATCATCCGTGACTTACTGCAGCACGGTATGGAACACATCTGCCATTATTAGATTCCACTTGTGTTTTTAATTTAAGATTTTACATGCACTAAGTTGTTGAAAATACAAGTTGATAACGTCACATCAAGGAAAACAGTGCATCTGGGCTTGAATGAGCACAACAAGCAACTGTTAATTTCTCTCAGCAATCAGATTGAAAGATTGTGAATTTAACAGCAAAAGGCTGAAGCAGGAGTGTAAATTAGCATGAGTGAATTCAATTTCAAATCAGGTACAGAAAAAGAAAAACAAAAGAGGGGTTTGATTAAAACCAAAAAGTAACAAGTAAGCTGATATGATATTTGTAAAAATTAAAGTTTGAAGAGTTCAGATCTCATACATGTAACAGTCAAAGACATTGACCAGTAATAATATAATTCAGAAAGAAAGAAACACTCACAGTCATCCAGCATCTTTCAGAAGGATCATGTGGTTCAAGTTCCACCTGCCCCAAGATGTGTCATATTTTTGAATAGATTTATTTAAAAATAAATACAGCATCATGACCGCTGTCACTCTATAACCAAAAAGGTAACTTTTGAAGAGATGCCCAAAATACATGAGGGTGATTGGTAGAGACACTCTCGAAAGTCCCCAAATTTCCTGGGAAAATTCACTCACACGATCAACCAACAAGAAAGTCACCCCATAATGAAAAGGATTGAAATTGTGAGAAACTGTTCTACCAGTCATAGATTGATTTTTCTCCTGTGCTGAACCTCGGAGGGAAATGGTCTGTAACTGGAGGAGCAGTGGGCAGTTAGGGAAGTCACTAATATTAATCACTATTAATAATAATATTCAATAATATCATTACTGTTAAGACATCGAGGGGTCACCAGCCTAGGATCTAGAGTAAAGCCATCTTTGGCCAGTATGTGGAGTCAACTGTTGGAAGAGAGGAGGATCTGAAGGTCCAAGAGCTGCAGCTGGGAGTTGGCAGAGTGAGGTGACACCTTTTGCTGGCGCTGCCTTTTATTGGATCAAAGGATTCTGCTTGCTGGTCCCAGTTGGAATGTCAGCCTGAGGCAGACGGACAGAAGTGGGAGGAGGAGGAGGATGTTACAAGAGGTTTTGAGGAGGTTGAAAGAGACTTCTAAGTCAGAGGTGATGGGTGGAGTAGGAAAGGAAACTGCAAGAGGGATCTTGGATGAAGAAAGAAGCTTCAATGGGGGGAAAGTTGTGGTTAGGAGAGCAGGAGTTTTGGGGAGAGCACAGAAGGAGTCTGCATGAGGTGAGAGTGGAGAGAAGAAAGCCACAAGATATAGGAGGAGATAGAAGACGACGGCAGGAAGGATGGAAGAAGAAAGGTTGGGTGGGTATGGAGATTGCAAGGGTGGTGGGAGAAACAGATAAGAGAAAGCCTGCACAGAAGAGGTAACAGCTTTAAACCTCTCAACATCAGAATACTTAACTGCAATACAAGAACATTTCAAAACATGAGGCATTGAACTCCCTGCAAATAAATGTGAAAGATTTAGTTTAGGGCTGTGTAACTTCAGGAAATATACTTGTGGAAATAAAGTAGCGGAGCTGACTGCAATGGACACTGAGACTGAGATCCAAGATGACATAAATATGGTTGAACCTGCCTGGTTAAAATGTTCCAATTTTGTACATGTGTGATTGAACTGCAATAGCTATGACCTCCTTCATCTGCGGAAGGCGTATTTAAACTTTGTGTGTAAAAGTGTGTTGGTAATATAATGAAAGAATGGCAAATGTTGGAGATCTGAAACAAAAACAAAACAGAAATTGCTGGAGAGACTCAGCAGAAAGCAGAGTTACTGTTTTGAGTGCAATGAGTCACCAGACTCAAAACGTTAACTCTGTTTTCTTCCCACAGATGCTGCCAGATCTGCTGAGTCCCCCCAGCAATTTTAGTTCTGGTGTGGAAGTTATGACGAAAGAAAACATTTGTTAGTTATGCCTGTTATTTTGTAACCATTTAAATACTGTGATATCTCGGAAAACAGGAAGTGAGAATGTAAAAATAGTCCTTAACAATGAAAAATTACTTTGACCCCTGTATTGAAGTGTTGTAATGTTGGAAACATAATAGTCAATTTATGCACAATAAGCTACCATAGACAGCAATATGACCAAGGCATTCTGCAGAGCCAACAAACTATATGTACGGATGACACGGTGACTCAGTGGTTAGCACTGCTGCCTCAAAGCATCAGGGACCTGGGTTCGATTCCAGTCTCGGACAATTGTCTTTACAGAGTTTACACATTCACTCCAAGTCTGCGTGATTTCTTCTGGATTCTCCAGTTTCCTCCCATAGTCTAAGATGTGCAGGTTAGGTGGACTGGCCATGGGAAATGCAAGGATAGGGTAGGGAGGTGAATCTGCTTGGTCAGTACTGACTTGATGGGCCAAATAGTCTGCTTCCACATTGTAGGGATTCTTCATTGCATACACGAGTCTCTTTTAAACTGAAGTGCTGGAGGTCACAGAATCATAGAATCCCTACAGGGCTGAAACAGGCCCTTTGGCACAACAAGTCCACACTGACCCTCCAAGGAGTATCCTACCCAAACCCATTCCCCATTATTCTACACTTACATGACTAATGCGCCTAACATTCCTGAACACTACGAGCAATTTTGCATGGCCAATACACCTAAGCTGCACATGTTTAAATTATGGGAGGAAACCGGAGCACCCGGAGGAAACCCACACAGACATGGGGAGAACGTGCAAACTCTATTCAGATAGTCGCCCAAGGCTGGAATTGAAACTAGGACCCTGGCACTGTGAGGAGGCAGTGCTAGCCACTGAGCCACCTTTCTGCCTTAAATAGGTCTAAAACTAAAACAGGTTGTGCTTAAGAAAAAACGCAGTATGTCTGACTGCGCCTGTGGAGACAGAGTTTTGAGTTTAATTAAAAAAAAGGAAGAGCAGGAGGTACTCAAGAAAATTATAATCAGAGAAATTGTAGAGTACAAATTTTGGAGCAGCTGGCTGAAAATTCCACAGGTCATAATGGATTTCATCCTAAAGTCTTAAAAGTGGCCAGTGTGAAAATTGATTTGGCTTTAATTTTCCAAAATTCCCTAGATTTGGAAAAGATTCATGAGATTGGAAAATAGTAAATGTAACTCCTTCACTTAACAAGGGAGACAGAAAGTAGGACCGACAGGCCAGTTAGCTTAATCACTGTCATATGTATTATGTTATAAGTTATAATGAGAAAACATTATAGCAGGGCACTTAGAAGAATTCAAAGTAATTGAGCAGAGGTACATGGTTAACCAACTTACTGGTATTCTTTGAAGTTACTTGTGCTGTAATATAAAGAGAACTTGTGGATGTACTGTACTTGGATTTCCAGATGACATTTGATAAGGTGCACATCAAAATGATCATAAGATAACATAAGAGTTTATGGTGTGGGGTAACATTTTCGTAAGGATAAGAGATTAGCAAGCTAACAGGAAACACAGAAAGGCAAGAATATCTCATTTTTAGATTACCAAGAATGGTGTGCCACAAGAATCAGTGCTGGGCCCTCAATTTTTACAATTATAAAAAAGACTTGAATCAAAGGAATGGTTGTAAAATTTGCTGATAACACAACAGGTGCAGGAGTGTCAATGTTTTGAGCATAAGTCTTTCATCAGGAATAAAGGGCTTATGCCCGAAACTTCTACTCTCTGCTTGTCAGATGCTGCCTGACCTCCTGTGCTTTTTCAGTGCCAGACTTTTCGACTTTGATCTCCAGCATCTGCAGCCCTCACTTTCTCCATGTAACCACTGGAGTTTAGCAGAGTAAGTGATGACAACTGAAGCAGATAAGATCCTGAGCATCTGCATAGAATATATTTGGACAAGATGTTTCCTCTTGTAGGAGATTCCAGAAGTAGGGGGTCACCATTTACAAATGAAGGACGGTGTATTTAAGAGAAAGATGAAGAGAAACCTTTTCTTACAGAGGATTGCAAGTACTTGTAACTGTTCCCTCAAAAGTGGTGGAAGCAGACACTGAACATTTTTAAGGCAGAGGTAGATTAGACTTGTGATAAATAAGTGGATGTAGGGATATCAGGGTAGACAGGAATATGAAGTAATCAGATCAGTCATGATCTTATTGAATGGCAGAGCAGCATTGAGTGGCCTATTTGTACTCTGTGGTTGTCTGTTCATATATTCTTCAGCAGTCCGAGACAGTACTTTCTGATTTTATTAATATCAAAATAAAGAGTTTTTTGGGTCAAACTCAGAATCAGGCCATGAAAGGCTTGCTATAAGCTGAATCAATAGTAACTACAGATCATAGAGATGTACAGCACGGAAACAGACCCTTCGGTCCAACATGTCCATGCCGACCACATATCCCAACTCAATCTAGTCCCACCTGCCAGCACCCAGCCCATATCCCTCCAAACCCTTCCTATTCATATATCCATCCAAATGCCACTTAAAATGTTGCAACTGTACAAGCCTCTGGTAGTCCTTTCCACACACGCATCACCCTCTGCATGAAAAGGTTGCCCCTAAGTCTCTTTTGTATCTTCCCCCTCTCACTCTAAACTGATGCCCTCTAGTTCTGGATTCCCCCACCCCAGGGAAAAGACCTTCTATACCTACCCTATCCATGCCTCTCATTATTTTATAAATCTCTATAAAGGTCACCCCTCAGCCTACAACAGTCCAGGGAAAACAGCCCCATCCTATTCAATCTCTCCCTTTCACTCAAATCCTCCAACCCTGGCAACATCCTTGTAAATCTTTTCTGAACCCTTTCAAGTTTCACAACAACCTTCCAATAGAAAGGAGACCAGAACTGCATGTGATATTCCAAAAGTGGCCTAACCAATGTCCTGTTACAGCCACAACATGACCTCCAAATTCCTGTACTCAAGACTCTGACCAATAAAAGAAAGCATCCTATCTAACTGCAACTCCACTTTCCAGGAGCTATGAACCTGCACTCTAAGGTCTCTTTGTTCAACAGCACTCCTTAGGACCTTACCACTTTTATAAGTCCGACTAAATTTGCTTTCCCAAAATGCAGCACCTCGCATTTATCCTGTTGTAATCTGAGGTAACCTTCTTCGCTGTCTACTACACCTCCAACTTTGATGTCATCTGCAAACTTACTAACAATACCTCGTCTGTTCATATCCAAATCATTTATATAAATGAAGAAAAGTAGTGGACTCTGCGCCGATCTCTGTGGCACTCCACTGGTCATAGGCCTGCAGTCTGAAAAACACCCCTCTACCACCACCCTCTGTCTTCTACCTTTCAGCCAGTTCTGTATCCATATGGCTAGTTTTCCCTGTATTCCATAAGATCTAACCTTGCTAACCAGTCTCCCATGGGGAACCTTTCCGAATGCCTTAGTGGAGTACAATTTATATTTAGAAATACAAGATCATATTGTCAAGATATTCATTAATTGTAATGATTCACAGATTTAAATATTAAATTGGAATATTTACTGAGTATTTTCATTGAAATGGTTGCAGAGAAATTTTAGGTATTGTTTAAAATAACACTATGTATAGTACACATCGTCTCAGTCAAATTTGAGTGAGGTTATTTACATAAGCAGATCTCACATGATATATACAGGAACTAAAACTGGATATAATATCTTCAAAGGAATAGAGTTAGGATGTCATATTGCCATTGTACAGGACATTGATAAGGCCACTTTTGGAAAATCGTCTACAGTTCTACTTGCCACACAGAGGGTGGTTCTTATGTGGAGTGAACTGCTGGGGGAAAGTGGTGGATGCAAGTATAGTTACAACATTTAAAAGACTTTTGTACAGGTATATGAATAGGAAAATATTGAAAGATATGGGCCAAATGCAGGCAAATGGGACTAATTTCATTTGGGAAACTTTGATGGCATGGGCGAGTTGGATCCAAGGCTGTTTCCCTGTTGTATGACTCTAACTACATATATATTCTCGGTGGTAACAAAAGCAAAGGCTACGTAAAAGGTTCTACTAAATCTCTTGAAGTTTAATGCAAAATGTCCAAATTGCAGTATGTTGAAGAACGTGTTTTAATCATTCCCAAGAGTTCTCTCAATTTCGAAACCAATTGCAAAGATTGACTGCAGTGAAATTTAACTTAAAAATAGGTTAAACATACCTACAAGTTGCGAGTAAAACTTGGACACATGTAGAGCTGACAGAATGGCAGCAGCTGGCGCAGACAGCAATGAAAGGTACAGTGGTCCCACAAAGGTCCTTGGAACAACACCAGGGAACTCATGATGATCGTACTACAAACAAAAAAAAAGAAGCGCCTCAGTAAGAAACGGAAATGGAAAGCAGCGTGGAGAAATTGGTGTGCAATCTTTAAGCTCCCAGGAGTCAGTACCTTGTCTAGTTGCAGACCATGGTATAACAGGTCGTGCGCCGCTTGCAGGTTGAAACTTTCTTCCACTTTAGTGAAGGGACAGATTAGCAGATGGAGGGAAGCGAGCAGAACAAGGAGCAGTAGCAGCAATCCTTCCCTGTACACATCCTGGCTTCTCTCAGCCATGTTGCTTCCAAGCAGAGTTGGAATGCGATGAGACAGAACCCTCGCTATCTGCAAACGACAGTCAAAGAGATCAAGCAGCAATGCAAGCCCAAATTGAGCTCCAGTCCCACGAACACAGTATAATCAAATGACTGTTCAGTTGCAATGGCTGCCCGAAACCGCCTACAGTCAGCAGATATTTCATTGCATCTGGTCTATGTTAATTATCGCAGAGCCATTCAGTATCGGGCTATCCCACGTTTCTACCTGAGGAGGAAACGCGGTTCAAGCAAAAAGCTGTACAAGAAAATAAGGGAAAATGAATTAAATATCCTCCTCCCCCGAATGACGGGAAACAACATCCAGTTCAAAGGAGACCTACACAGGATGTAACAGCCCACAATCTACATTGGCTCAGACTGAGCCCGACATTTTGTTGGTGATCCACGTTAAATTCGGGCCTTTTTCAATCCACCTACGGTCATTTTGCTGCATTATCAGCCTTAAGACGATCTGATTCTTATTGTACTGATAGTATTTTGTTGCGTCGGTCTGCACTTCCACACACATTTGCTTGTTTGCATTGACGGATACATTTTTTGCTTTGCAAACATGCAGATCTGTTGTTATGGGTACCCTTCAAACTTTGTATAATTTTCTTTCGATCTTCATTTATGCACTGAGTATCCAACTGCCAGTGCTGACACACAAATCTGTGCTCATGCTGAAATCTGTCGTGCCTGTTGTTTATTTGCGTTCGCTCCTCTCTGCACACAGCCCTGTGTGTTGAACCACCCGCTCAGTTGCCAGAGGACCTCCACGTGTTTGCGCGAACGCTCTAAGCGTGTCGAAGGCTGATTGGCGGTTCCGCTGATGGATAGCGACGTGGACCAATGGGGTGGCGGGAGGGAGGTGGGCTGTATGGTTTGGAACGTCCGGAGTGCCTGTATTGGAACGCCGGTGAGTGTAGCCGGCAGTGTAGCGACTAGTGTAGCGCGTGGCCCGGGGCTGGATTCAGGTACAGTGAACAAGGACAGCTCCCGACCACTCAATGGCTCTGCAGCTCCTGCACTGAGGAAGGAGACAGCTTGCAGCCATTCACTGCAGAGAAGAAGGCACCGTTAGCTTTATCCTGATCACTTGATTGCTGCCACAGTTTGGGACTGTGCTGTTGCATCCAGAGGCAACGGTTAACTGCTCAGAACTTTCTGATCACTCCCGCACACACCTGCATACTGCTAGAGAAACTCAGTTCAGACTAAACCCTGCATTAAAGTTTTGGACTTTATAGTTAATAATTCAGAGTGAAATAGTTGTACGTAAGCACTGCCACTGGCTGTTGTCCTTTCTTACCTTTTCTCAGCCGAGTCTTTTTGAAGTTTGTATTATAGACATAGTCGGAAAATGGTTTGGTCCAACAAAAGCCTCCACACTCTTCTGTTACTTGGATTGTTGCTGGTATGTTGTCTGTCATCAACATATGACAAGTTATCTTGTCCCACTTGCAAAAAGATAGCAAGCAATTTCTTAAAGGTGAGTACGTATCCTGTTTCTGGTTCCTGATGCTGTTTACTGTTTCAAAATCGCAACAGTTTAAATAGCCACCACCCGTGACTGGTCCTTGTAAATAGAAAGTTATTATCACATTAACGTTGATAAATCTGGCTGTTATAGGGTATATAATTGTCAAAAAAAAATTAACTAGTTAAAGTGCGAATCACAGTAAAAATGTACAGATGTTAAGAAATGCAGAGATGGACCAAAATGATGAATTGAAAGTGTTTGCGGGAACATTGGCAGGGACTATGTAAGGTCATATTCTAAAAGTTAGACTTAGACTGTTCAGCAGTGATGTTGTGAAACACGTCTTCAGATGAAAGGTGTAATAAATCCGGAACTCTTAAAAATGTTAAGGCTGGCCTATTTGAACATTTTAACAATGTGAAAGGTTTTTGTTATGTAAAAACTATTAAGAAATTTAGAATTAAGTTGTGTACATTGAGTTAAAATACAGATTAAGTATGATCTGATTCAATGATACAGATTTGAATTACAAGGAGAGGCTGGATAGGCTGGGTCCTGAAGAAGTGTTACATCTGAAACATCGACTTCTGTACCTTCTCCTGCCGCCTGAGTTGCTGTGTTCTTCCAGCCTCTTGCCTGTCTACTTCAGATTCCAGCATCTGCAGTTTTTTTTGTCTCCAACATTTTTCACTGGAGCATATGAGGTTGAGAGGTGACCTTATAGAGGTTTATAAAATAATGAGGGGCACAGATAAGGTGAATGGCAGGTGTCTTTTCCCTAGAGTGGAGGATTTCAAGACTTGTGGGTATTTTTTAAGGTGAGAGGAAAAAGTTTTAAAAAAGACGAGGGCTAATTTTCTTTTACACGGAAAGCGGTTTGTGTGTGGAATAAACTTTCAGAAGAAGTGGTGGATGCAGCTACAGTTCCAATGTTTAAAAGACATATAGATGAGTACATGAATAAGAAATGTTTGGAGAGATCTGGGTAAAGCTCAGGCAGGTGGGATTAGTTTAGTTTGAGATTATGGTCAGCATAATTTGGATGGATTGAAGGATCTGTTTCTGTGCTGTATGATTCTATTTGAGCTGAATGTCCTGTTCATTCTTTTTATAAATGCTTAACTAGTGTATTAAGATTTGTGTATATACACCAAAATGAATTTGAAATATGTCCTTCACAGTGGAGCAGTAAAGTGTTCAATGATGTTATTTTGGCAGTTTTCCTTGTAATGTATGTGTATCCATGCAAATTCATCTCAAAGGTTAGAACAACACATAATTTTCAGTGGTGTGTTTGAGTTTTTGAGTGGTTTTAATTTTATCATTAATGTATGATTACATCTCCTGAATGTCCAGATCATGTTTCTTGAATCTAAGATTAGCTTGAGTTCAACAATAAAGTTCTTATTTGTTTGAACAGGCATTTCATTATTCAACAAGTAAGGAACAATAGCACTTTAACTTCTTTTGATGTATTGTTTTTTTAGATAGCATTGCATTAAAAAAAGTGTATGCATTGTCTTGGTTAGATTTTAATATTTATACAAGATTTGAATTTAACACATGATGCTTAATTACTCTGTGGGCAAGCAGCCAATAGTTTTGTTCTCCATGGTATAGCTAGTTAAATCATGTGTTGGATCCTAACTATTTACATGTTATATAGTTTGTTCATTTCTGGATGGTTTTAAAACTTTTTACTGGAGTATTTTAGAGAGGAGGAAGTAAAGAGGTCCCTAAGTCAGTGATCCAGCTAATGGGCAAGACCTGATTTATGATAGTATAGCCCTGAAAACTAGTTCGAATATGCTCTAATGATGAATAGGTGTGAAAGGAGAAGAAACATCTTTGAATGTAATTTTTCATCTCACCTTCATGCCTTATCCAGTAGCTGACTGCTCCAATTAATCCGTTGTATACAATTTTGGAATTTGGGCCATCAGTGCTTTAAAAATTCCTCTTTTTGTTGGGGATGGAGGAATCCTTTCAGATAAACAAATAGATTGCAGAAACTGTATTGAGTAAAACTGTGCTCTCTGTTTAATTTCAAGAGTTGATCAAGAATGTATATGTGCCTGAGAATATTGCTTTGGGATTGAGAGGACAGTGATGCAAACACTTTTGTGCTTCAAACTTGAGTAATAATGGGTCAAATGGTGCACAAATGTCGATAGATAAAGCAAAATGCAGTATTAGTAGTATATCTCCGCCCTAATGTCTATGTTATTTGCAACTAGATAAAGTACAAAATTACTTGAAAATGATCATTTTTCAAAATTAGGCTGTAGAAGATACCTCCAGAAAGAATTTTGGTGGTGGAAATACAGACTGGGAAGAAAGGTATTTGTCAAAGTATGAATTCAGGTAGGTATGAATGAAGATTATAATAAGTTGAGCTGTGGGGTAACTTTGTAAGCATCACATTGTTTGGCCTATAATGTTTTGAAGACTTCTCCTTCTGAATTGTCTTAGAAATATCTTCGTGTACAATAAATATTAAGAATTGAAATGACTTCTACAATTATCTTCAGTCCTGTCTCCAAATTTGGATTGCACAATAATAACGAACTCCACCTTGTCTTGCTTCATTTGTTGAAATATTTCTCTAAGATTTTGTATCTCCAGACTTGACCATTCTAATGTGGCATAGAGTTTGTTTTTTACAAACACCTGTGTCAAGGAATTGAGTTACTTTCACTTATTTGTATCTAATTAATACCAAATTGAGCTACTGGAGTTCAGTAAATGTGCGGAAAACGAAAGTAGTTACAATATTACATACTTGCGCGATAATAGAATTTCTAAAACAATACAATTATGTGAAGAATAATATACATTTTGGAATGTTGCACATTTAAATCAGAGGGTAGGATTGTTAATTGGGTACTTGAGCAGAATATTATTTTTGATCTTAACTATTCTTTTTAATTTAGTGAGACCCGTCTTGTAGAGATTATAGAGTCCCTGTGTGAGAATTCTGAATTTGAATGTAATCTTATGGTGGAAACCAATGAAGAGTATATCGAGCGTTGGTGGTTCACAATGTAAGTTTCTTAATTATTAAATAATTTTCTTTTCATTATTAAATCTGTGACATAATTGGATTTTTTTTTTTGAGTCTGTAACATTCTCTTGTGCTTCCATATACTTTCCTTGCCCTGATTCTCACTCCATCTGTTCTCTCCCTTTCCTTTCACGATTGGTTGTATACGCAGTCAGTACAAGTTTGATCTCAAGAATTGTGTGGCTACCTTTCTCTTCTTTGTCACTTTGCTCCCTACTTTTTGGTCTTGTTTTTATTCTCTCTCCGACTTCATATCTAACATTTCTTAATTAGATTAGAAAATATTTTGAAATCTATTACAACACAAGCACTATAAAACTGTACTTTGCTCTGTGCCAACGTTGTCAGTAAGCAATACTTTTTAAGGTATCACTTCTGATTTGACCATATCTCTATCTAACATCTAGATGCACTTGTTTTCCAAGAGGAGTTGCTGATTAGTAGTAACATGTTACAAGTTTGGTTCTACTTTTGATTTGATTTTCTCTAACACAGAGAGGATGAGATTAATTCAAGTGACCTATGTTTGAATTAGTTGAGATAGGATAACTCAAAAAAATTTGACAATTTTTTTGAATTATTATAATCTTGCTTCGTTGAAAATCTGAGTGACAGAAAAAGTTTGTTTCTTTTTCACTAAGATCGCTGGTGCAGTTTTCTTCATGGATCTGAAATTTCAATTTTTATTAAAATACAAAGACTGTACAGATTTTTACTTCTCAAAAATTCCTTTCAACAATTGAACTGATTTCTAGTGCATTTCATAGGTTCTGAGTGGACCAGAATTTTGAAGTGTCTGGATACCAGAATCATTCCTAAACTGGTTCAAAAACAAATAAATTCCTC
The DNA here is from genome assembly GCF_047496795.1 of Chiloscyllium punctatum. NCBI lineage: Eukaryota > Metazoa > Chordata > Chondrichthyes > Orectolobiformes > Hemiscylliidae > Chiloscyllium > Chiloscyllium punctatum. Next base: position 31,798,070 of record NC_092782.1, read on the forward strand.
CAAACATTATAATTAAAAAAATAAACAAAATTATTGGTATTGTGTTAAATCGGTTACAATGTTCTTTTATTTTTGTCCAGTATCTATTCAAAATGGAGTTAGGTTTGACTTCAGTGACATGTTTCATAACTTTTATATTTAATGCCTAATGATGTTTTCACTGAAGGACTAATTATTATATTGTAATTGCTGTAATTGTGTTGAGTGTTTGTCAGAAAACATCTTTCAAGAAGAAAATGGATATGTAAAGAATTTCAGGAAAACTTGAAAGGAATAGTATGAATTGAATAATCCTTTCAAAAGCTAGTACACGCTAAATGGACTGAATCACCTTCTTTGTTTTGTATATGATCACTTTGTTTCATTCAAGTTTAAAATCATTCTTTTTAACTGCAGGCAGAAAAATCATCCTAATTTCTTCCTCTGGTTTTGCGTGGATACAATTAAAGCTTGCTGTCCTGCTGGTACCTTTGGTGTCGACTGCGTTGGTACTGTAATTCATTTTCTGAGCATTTATAAGCATCATTTGTAACATGATTTAAACGTTGTCTTAATTCAGTTCAAATTTGTACAATTAGTTTCTTCCTGAAACAAATGTCTGGCACCTTAGTGCATTTTAATAAAATGCCCTTTTCAATGGTGTGAATGCTTAACTAACCTCTCTTTTATAGTTCGGCAGATTCCTTCCATAATCTGTTTCTCAATGAGAGGCAATCCCTATAGGTTGCCACACAGGCCATTTTCTATTAAAGAAGGGAGCTCTGCAGATCTGAGAGCAGATTCTGATCACAGCTCCCCTCAGAAGTTTGGAGGTGTCATTCCATTCTGACAGCTTTGTTTTGTAATGTAGAACTGTAAGAGGAAGGCAAACCACTCTCCCTTTACCCAGCAGTCAGTTGCCATAATTTGAAGTTTAATGGTCCTGGTAGCCACTTTGATAGCTGCTGACACAGGGCAAGTGTGATGTTAAGGTGTTGGGTGGTTTGGGTGCCAAATGGTTAGGGTGGTAGGGGCCAGGTAAGCAGCGTGCCAGATGGATAGGTGCCACTGGATATGGTGAGAGTTGGGGAGAGGGTATGATACCAGCTGTCAAGGGGACAGATAGGTATTTATGGTAGGAGAACACGGGTTAGCTTGGTGGGGAGGGTAATTGATGAAGCTGGGAGTTTTGACACTAGCACTGGGTTGGGTCCAGTAAGCTGTTTGGTTTGTTCTAGTAGAGAATGGTTTCTCGTGAGAGGGAGATGATGGGATCTAATCAAATGTCGGTGGTGCCGGACCAGGAGCTTGGGACAGATCCGAAGGCAGCCTGCGTAATTATTTTGCTTAATTTCATTGGAATCCTCCAAACTCTCATTTTTCTGGAAAAGTCAATTTCCTGGGCAATTCCTTCAGCGTGTGCTACGGTGATAATTCCGCAGGGACCCTCTTGTGCAATTCTGATCTATGTTCACACAATAAATCTCTGGCCAGCAGAAAATTTGATCCTATGTTATTAAGACCCGTTTATTTACTTTGAACCATATGCAAAGCATGTTGCTGACTGACAAACACTACACCAGATTAAAGTAGAGACCAAATGTTATTTGAAGCAATGAAGTAGTCATAAACACCAATTAACAGTTCCATGTTCCAAGCAGTCCAATGGGGTTTTATTAAGAAATGGAGAGTAAAATTCCACTCAACAAATTAATTGTATTGATTTGCCAAATTAATGGGTATTTTATAACATAACATGAAACTTTCTTTTTCTTGGTGACTCCTCTTGAGATTTTATAGGGATTACCTTTTCATTCAAACTAATTCCTTTATTAGATGACATAGCATTAATAGTAACATGAATTTCTGTACTTCTGTTGACATATGTGGTGTTTAGACTCATACAGCAATAGACTTACATTATGAAGTTGAAAGTGTGTACTGTACCTTCATGAGAAAGAGAATGTTGTTCTGAACTGAGAACTCACAAGCACCTATGTAGAAGACTAGATGGCAGTCCCAGAGTGTGTTGGAAAATCGAAAATATGTAACATTTGGCTGTGAAATAGATCCTTAAGTTTTGGTTGCTGTTTGGTTAAATTCAAATTGTCATCAAATCAGTTTAAATTTGCCCCAGGATACTAAAACCGAATCGAATGTGAATTTATTGTTTTGCCAACATCGAACTAATGACATGATCCGATGTTGGGGTATAAAAATATGTGCATTTTGAAAATTAGAGAAAGCAACTGCCATCGAGACAGATAAGCCTGAAGATCTAACATCTTGCTCTCCAAGAAATTAGGAAATACTCTCTATCAAAGAAGCCTTTTCATATGAAACATATTTGCAGTTAAAAGAAAGAAAATGACCCAGGGAAATCCTCGGCCAGAAGCAGAAAAGCAATGAAGCCAACAGCGGCTGTGTGGCTTTGAAATTAAGTTGATGTAATCTTAATAAGTGTCTTATTGGAACAGCATATTGTTATAGAGTTGGAGGTAGATAATAAGCAATTAAGAGAAAAGGGGACTTAGAATAGTGAATAGAGTTGAAAAGATAAATTGATATTATTTTCTTTAGTGAAATTTGGGAGTTCTCTGTCACTTATATTTTAACAGATTACGTGAGGAGGTGAGCTTTTCTGGGTGTTTAGTTTAATTAACAGATGGGTTCCCCTTCATGTCATAATAATTAGAAGAACTCATCAATAACCTAATTTACTAACTGTCCATTAAACATTAAATTTACAACCCACAGGGAAAGCATTCATTTCTCGGATACTGCTGTATTTAGCTTTATGCAAGGCCGCAGGCGTAAGTTGGCAAGTTTTATTTTCAAAACCACTAATACATGTTTCTGCAACACAAAACCATCACCTTAAACATACTCTACAAGTCACAGCTAATGATTCCATTGCATGTTCACAGAGCTGGAATATTTTAACCAAGCAATTCTTACTGCATCTCAATTTCAGATTTAAATTTAACAATTGAGTGTTCATTACAACAGCATCCATTGCATTTTTTCCCCATGCAGTAGCTTCTGGACAAAAGATGTAGAAATTGCATTCATTTGCAAGTAATTCAGGACTTTGGTGATATCAAATTTGTCTGATTTCCAGTTAGCGGAGCACTCCTCTGTTGATAAGTTTAAAATTGTTTTAACTTCTTCGCAGTCTCCCTCTCCCAATTTTCTATGCAGTCTTTCTGCCGTCCAAATCCTCCCACCTCCCCAAGACCTTGCAGCTGGCAACCTCACCAAAAGAGTGGTTTCCAGCCCTAACAAAATAAAAGTGGCTGTTTCTTGGCTCAGGTAAAAAGGCATCTTGACCCTCCCCTATTAAACCTTCCATCATCAGCATTTACATCCCTGCTTGCTTCACCAGCCCCAGGTTGTTTCTCTGATGGCTTTTGCTGATAGTTTTACTAGTGAGCCCATCAGCATTACGCAGGAGAGAACAAGCCTGTGATTCCCTTACACTTACTTACAAGGGTCACGTTTCTCTGATTGCTTGCCCCCTGGAATCGATTTTTCCCAGGCACTTTTAGGGGTGGACTCACCCACCACCCCTTTGCATGTTGAGCCCTGCTTTACAGTTGTTTTTGTTTTCTTTAATTTTGCCTGCTTCTTCCCTGATTGGTATTTTTATTTAATATCCAGGGCTGATAGACAGCAGTGAATGGTCAGCTTGTAAACAATGTTTACGTGCATCATGCTTTTAATTTCTCACAGCAGGTTAATATCCAATATCATTAAAAGCAAGTGGACTTTAAAATAGAGTCTAGGCTCAACTGTAAGGTGCATACATCCTGAATAAATAGAAGCTGATAGATGCTGTCTCTATTGAACTGTATTTGACTGATAACTGGAGTGGGAGATTACTTTTCACATGTTGTATTTTCCATGTGCAGTTATGAACTGACTTTATTTTTCTCTTACTTCAATTTTATTGCATCCTATACAGGGGGCATTGATTCACGTTGAGGTATGGTTTCACTGGCATTGGCTGTCCTCATACCTCATCCAACTGGCAATGTTTTCTGGTATGAGGCTCAACAATAAGTATGAAAGGGTTTAGGGTGTAGGTTTGCTCGCTGAGCTGTAGGTTTGATATCCAGATGTTTCAGTACCTGGCTAGGTAACATCATCAGTGGCGACCTCCAAGTGAAGCAAAGCTGTTGTCTCCTGCTTTCTATTTATATGTTTGTCCTCGATGGGGTTCCAGGGGTTTGTGGTGATGTCATTTCCTATCCTGGGACAGGCTAAGCAAAGACATGCCAGAGAATTCCTGGAGACCTGGCAATCCAACCACAACGCCATAAACAAACACATAGGTCGAGATACCATCTATCAACCCCTCAGAAAACGAACAGGAAATGACATCACCACAAACCCCATCCAGGACAAACATGTAAATAGAAAGCAGGGGACAACAGCTTCGCTTCACTTGGAGGTCGCCTAGCCAGGTAGTGAAAAGTCTGGATATCAAACCTACAGCTCAGTGAGCAAACCAACACCCTAACCCTCAACCTGAGCTACGAACCTTCACAAACCTTGCAAAAATAAATATGAACTTGGCTGACTAGCCACTTTTAAGAGTACGCCCAAACACTTTCTCGCACAGGTCATCTGATAGCGGTTTGCATCTAAGGGGCACTGTTGCCAAATGAAACACTTAGATCAGCCACATCAGCAGGCCATCCATCTCAAATACCACATGTTATCTCACATGCCATTAGTGGACCTGCTTGATTAGTATTTTTCGGAATCATTATTGTACATTTTTTTGTGCTGTATGTGATTCTGTTGTGTCTTTATTGTTAGCAAAACTAAAACATATCCAGCATGGTAAGTACATTGTGACTAAAATATCCTATCTGCTTTATTTACTGTAACTTTAGTTTTTTAGACAGGACATTAATCAGTCTTCCTGATGACTCCATAGATAAATGCAGTGTGCTGTACTTCTGACTGATATGGATCAAGTGTGTGTACCCTTTGTGTTTGCTGAGCTGGCTACAGCAAGGATAGTAATGAGGGCTTTGGTTGTTTTGTACATTGATAATAACTGGAGTTTCCGTCTTGGATCACTGTGTATCTAGTGGCCATTGACAGTAACTGCATGTGAGGAGAAAGTTTGATTTAAATACTCCCACAGTCTAAAAGGTTGTTATTACTCCACTTACAATCTCATACAGAACAGTCATTAGGCTGATGTAATGGAGACCTGTCATTAACTCTGGAACACTATTCCATTCTGCATCACTAGCTTAGGAGAGATTAAAATAATGGACAGTGATATCTTGAAGTCCAGCAAATTACAATATCAACCTCTATTTCTCAAGTGGCTCCCGTGTGTTTAATAAGGTGTATTTTGTGTTTAAAGAATGTCCTGGCGGTGCTGATAGACCCTGTAATGGGCATGGTTCATGCAATGGCGATGGTACACGGACTGGTGATGGCTCTTGTAGTTGTACCAAGGAATACAAAGGCGAAGACTGTCTAGACTGCGCAAACGGTTATTACAGTGAATTCCAGAATGAAACCTATTCTCTTTGCACTGGTAAGTTTGAACTGAATATGTAAGTTTTCTTCAGTCAGTTCTTTAGCATCATTAGATTACCCCAAAGTGGCTCACCATCAATTGATTACTTATTGAGTTGTGCCATTTGATCAGTGAACAAACATGGTGCTCATTTGTGCAATACTGTAGTGTCCCACAAGTAGTGATGAAAAACTAACCTGGTAATTTGTTTAGTGGTGTAGTGTTTAGCGTTAAGATTCAGAAACGTTATGACACATTACTGGAACAGACTTTCAAACTTTGGGATAAGAATCCCTACAGTGTGGAAACAGGCCATTCAGCCATTGAGCTCACGGTAATCCTCCGAAGAGCAGCCCATCCAGACCTACCCCACTATCCTATCCCTCTAAGTCTGCATTTCCCATGGTTAAACCACCTGTCCTGTACATCCCTGGACACAATGGGCAATTTAGCATTGCCAATCTGTGGAAAACCAAAGAAATCTCACTATCAGGAGGAAACCCGTACAGATGCAGGGAGAATGTGCAAACTCCATACAGTCGCCTAAGGGTGGAATGAAACCTGGGTCCTTGGCATTGTGAGGCAGCAGTGCTAGCCACTGTGCTGCCCTAGAGAGACACTATGCTACAATAGCCATATCCTGAATGTTTGATACTGGGGATGTTAAATGTTCAGTAATCAGATACTCATTTGAAACTACCAAAAAAAGAAAATCCAGATCTTTCTTCAAAGGAAATGATTAACAATTAACTTCTGCTTTGTGATGAAAATGTTTCAGTTTCAAGCTGTTTATTTTATTTTTGAATTTAGAAGTTTTATATGATGTATAGCTGAGGAAGTGGTCTTAAAATGTCCAAAGGTTTGCAGTGTGGGAGCAGTAAATCTTCAGCATTAAATGTTAGATGGTGTTTTGCATTAATTTCCAGAATCCTGTGGCAGATATCTCAAATATAATAATGAGCAAGTGTGTGCACTAAATTGAAACCCCTGACCCCCTTTTGATGCAGTCCCAGTATGTGCCTCTGATTCCAATGTATCATTTTTCGAAAGGTGTCTTGCTGTAGTGTCATTGATACTCAGAAGTTGGATAGGCACATGCCTGTGCAAACAAATGCCAGAAGTTACAGGAAAAAAATCTCCAAGTGGACAGGTAGTTAGTAAATAGAATTCTAAGAGATTACGTTTTGGAGTAGAACAAATAGAAAAAAGTTATCTGGCCACATTGAAAAAGGAAGAAAATCTGCGTTTATGTAGCACTTTTATGATCTCAGGATCTCAGTCAATGAAGTACATTTTAATTCTAATCATTGTAATAAAGGAAAGTTCACAAAGTTCCTACAAATACTAGTGTGACAACATGTTTCAAATGTGTTTTGGTGATGTTATTTGAGGGATAAATCTTGGCCAGGACAACAGACTATCTTCATCTTTAGAGTAGTGTCATGAGATATTTTGTATTTGCCTTAGAGAGCAGACCACATCTTAGTTTGACACTTTCTCAAGTATCGGATCGAAATGTCTTTTCAGTTCTGTGGGACTTAAAAGTCAGAGCCGATTGATGGAACACCGTGATAAAGAGATTTAGAAGCATTATTTTTTAACTTATGAGGGTGAAAAGCAGATAGAAAGACAGAATCTTGTGTTTTATACATTAGGTTACTGAATAAAGAAATAAAAAATTCATATTGAGCTTACGTCAGATGTTGATTAGACTAAAGTTGAAATCTTGCATGTTGTTCGGGTTGTCCGCATTTCAGAAAAACCTATTTGATTCATGGAAGATACTTTCAAAGACACTTTGAGGTAGACTCAGATTGAAAGTTGGAACATGTGAAGCCAAGAGAGAAGAAACAATGAACAGCCAACAAAATAGAAAACAGAGTAGGACTGGATGTATCCAGCATCTTCCTCGCTTTACAGACCTTTTTTTAAAGTTGCCAGTTGGGACCTGTGTGCAGAAGTGATTCACACCTGAAGGAAACCCAAATTTAGCATGGCCCTTTGACCTCCTTGATTCGCAAGTTCAGAGGGACAGAATTTTGGCGTCTGTCTGCATTGATAGGCAAAGCTTGGTCCTAGGGATGAAAGGTAATCAGCCAAAGGAGGAGGGGTGTAGTTAGTACTGAGGAGGACTGAAACAACACATAAGAAGACAATAACAAACTTATCAAATGGGTATGTGACCAGCACACAGAATTCAGTATAGAAATGTATGGTGCAGTACTGTGATAGGAAGTGTAAGGATACACCTTGGTGAATAAATCTATAAATGGGTTATAGGATCAGAGGGATATGAAGTTACAGATATGCTAATGACTAAAATTAGAAGGTAAAAACAATGACTGCAGATGCTGGAAACCAGATTCTGGATTAATGGTGCTGGAAGAGCACAGCAGTTCAGGCAGCATCCGAGAAGCAGTAAAATCGACGTTTCAGGCAAAAGCCCTTCATCAGGAATACAGGCAGAGTGCCTGAAGGGTGGAGAGATAAATGAGAGGAGGGTGGGGGGGTGGGTAGAAAGTAGCATAGAGTACAATGGGTGAGTGGGGGATGGGATGAAGGTGATAGGTCAGGGAAGAGGGTGGAGTGGATAGGTGGAAAAGAAGATAGGCAGGTAGGACAAGTCATGGGGACAGTGCTGAGCTGGAAGTTTGGAACTGGGGTGAGGTGGGGGAAGGGGAAATGAGGAAACTGTTGAAGTCCACATTGATGCCCTGGGGTTGAAGTGTTCCGAGGCGGAAGATGAGGCATTCTTCTTCCAGGAATCTGGTGGTGAGGGAGCAGCGGTGAAGGAGGCCAAGGATCTCCATGTCCTCGGCAGAGTGGGAGGGGGAGTTGAAATGTTGGGCCACAGGGCGGTGTGGTTGATTGGTGCGGGTGTCCCAGAGATGTTCCCTAAAGCGCTTTGCTAGGAGGCATCCAGTCTCCCCAATGTAGAAGAGACCGCATCGAGAGCAACGGATACAATAAATGATATTGGTGGATGTGCAGGTAAAACTTTGATGGATGTGGAAGGTTCCTTTAGGGCCTTGGATGGAGGTGAGGGATTAGAAGCACAGGTTCATTAGACCATTTAAAAATATCGTACAAAGTGTTTGTGTTCATTTCTAGTGGAATAGAATGGAAAAGCAGAGAAATTAAGTTAAACTTGAAGAGTATGTTGGTAGCTCTGCATAGTAGAGCAACACCACACATACCTAAAATAGAGGTATCAACCTGGTGAAACTACCAAACATTCCTGCCACATCCAGTTGTGAATAGAGGAGGAGCCTCCACAAATATCTCCATCTGAATGATGGAAGAGCCCAGCATATTAGTGCAAAGGTTAAGGCTAAAACATTTGTAACAATCATCAGCAAGAAATGCTGAGTGGATGATCCATCTTATTCTCCTCCACTGGTCCCAGCATCTCAGATGGCAGACTTCAGCCAATTTGATTCACTCTACATGATATCAAGAAACAGTTGGAGTCACTGGACAGTGCAAAAGCTTTGGGCCCTGACAGTATTCTGGCAGTAGTACTGAATACGTGTGCTCCAGAACTTGACACATCCCTAATCAAGATGTTCCAACACAGCTACTCATTGGCATCTACCGACAATATGGAAAATTGACCAGGTATGTCCTGTGTACAAAAAGCAGGGCAAATCTAACCCAGCCAATTACTGCCCCACCGGTCTGCTCATGATCATCAGGAAAGTGATGGAAGGTATCACCAACAGGGCTATCAAGCAGCATTTGCTTAGCAATAACTTGCTCACTGACGCCCAGTTGGGTTCCACCAAGGCCAACTCGACCCCTGACCCCATTACAACTTTGGTTCAAACATGCATAATAGAGCTGAATTGCAGAGGTGAGAACAACAGCCCTTGATGTCAAGGTTCGATTTCACTGAGTGTGGCATCAAGGAGCCCGAGCAAGGCTGGAATCAATGGGTACATGGGGACAAACTCTCTCTTGGTTGCGTAAAACCTGGCACAAATCAGGGTGGTTGTGGTTCTTGGAGATCAATCTTCTTAGCTCCAGGACATCTCTGCAGGAGTTCCTCAGGATAATGTCTTTGTTCCAACTTTCTTTCATTAATGACCTTCCTTCCATCGTAAGGTCAGAAGTCGCAAGTGGCAAGCAACATTCGCACCACTGAAATGCCAAGAAATGTGTATTGCAAAGAAAAGACAATCCAACCAACTCATCAATGAATCCCCACTATCAACATCGTGGGTATTACCATTGACTAGAAACTCAAATACACTCACTATATAAACATTGGGGATCCAAGAGCAAGTCAGAGGCTAGCAATACTAAAGCGGGTAATTCACTGCCTGAATCTCCAGAGCCCGTCCACTATCTGCAAGGCATAAGTCTAGAGTGTTGAAGGAATACTCCCCACTTGCCTGGATGTGCCGCTCCAACAACACTCAAGAAACTTGACACCATTCAGGACAAAGCAGCCCACCTGATTGGCACCACATGCACAAGCATCCACTCCCTCTACCACTGATGTTCAGTAGCAGCAGTTTGTACTTTCTACAAGGTGCACTGCAGAAATTCACCAAAGATCCTTAACACCTTACAAACTTACGACTACTTGATTTCTAGAAGGACAAGGGCAGCAAATACATGCCAACATTACCATCTGCAAGTTCCTCTCCAAGCCATTCACCACTCTGACTTGGAAATATGTTGTTGTTCCTTCACTGTTGCTGGGTCAAAATCCTGGAATTCTTTTCTTAAGGACATTGTGGGTCTACCTACAGCATATGGACTGCAGCAGTTCAAGAATGCAACTGTCCACCAACTTCTCAAACATATCTAGGGTGGGCAATAAACAGTGACTAGCCAGCAATGCTCATGAGTGAACTTCTTTAAAAAATGCAACTTCCATATGTAGAAGAACTGTGGAAAGTGCAAGAAGAATTAGAATAGAATCCCCACAGTGTGGAAACAGGCAGTTCAGACCAACAAGTCTACACCAACCCTATGAAGAATAACCCACCCAGACCCGTTCCTCTATCTTACTTTTATCCCTGACTAATGCAACTAACTTACACATCCCTGAACACTATGGGAAATGTAGCGTGGCCAATTCACCTAACCTTCACATCTTTGGACTGTGGGAGGAAACTGGAACATCTGGAGGAAACCCATGCAGACACAGGGAGAATGTGCAAACTCCACGCAGACAGCCACCTGAGGCTGGAATTGAACCCGGGTCCCTGGTGCTGTGAGGCAGCGGTGCTAACCACTGAGCCATCGTCCTCAAAGATAAGGGATTATACCCATCAGGAAACTGAGGGATGACCTAGTGGTGTCTAAAAGATTATCTGTGTGTTAGATAGAGAAGGTACATAGGTGTTGAGCTGAATTTCTTATTTGCACTTAAGGTGTTTTATCAAATGAGATACATGACGCTTGGTTTGCTCTGACTCAGTGTGACGTTTTTCATGCAATCTTCTGTACTTCAGCTCATTAGTTCTCCAACTGAGCTGTATGACATCCTTCTTGTTGAATCGCCAGGAGAAGGGACAGTGTTTGCCACTGCTGGGACTTTGCAGCATTTACACCATTAACGCCATTTTAAAAACCTAGCTTTTCTGATGTTGAAAGTCGGGAGCTGCCTATCATGAGGCACTTCACTACAAACACTCTGGCATCATGGACTGATTGAAGTTTTAAGAGCTCCCTGTGCTTAGCCATGTAATTTACTGCATTATCTCAGTAGGCTTTTTCTTTAATGTTAGTAGATCATGTAAAAGTAGATACTTGAAAGTGAGATCAACTGAAAATATGAAACATTTAATCAGATGGATAACCAAACATTTATTCAACAACAGAAAACACCATGAACTGCAGATTCATATATCCTTTGTACTAGGAGGGGGTGATGTTGCACTATTAATTGAACCCAGCTCATTCATCCTGGGAGTAGTTTTCTTTGCCTTCTCCAGTTCAATATATTGCTCTGTCACATTATTTTAGACGACCATCCCCGTCAATGTTCTGATAATCGTCCTCATCTTCATTCTCTGAAGACTGATGTCAATTTCCCTCAACTCTTTCTGCACCCAGGACATTTCTTCTCCACACCCTGTACCCATGTTTGTCCACTCCAGTTGCGTAGAGGAGAGCATGTACAATGATCCAGCACACGCCTTCTGAGCTATACTTCAGGACTCTGCTAGAGTGTTCCAGTCATTCTGAGGAGACCTCTTGACTCTTCCACAGTAGCCCTGCATGGTTTCGTAAAACTGTCAACTTTAGAGTCAGAGTGTTCCCAAGCCCCAGTGTCATGATGTGGTGTGTTAGAACAGCTGTGAGGATGTGGAGAAGCTGGTGATTTGCCAGCACTGACTCTTGTTTTCTCAGTGTTGAGATTCTGATTTTTCTTTTGTTGTTTTCACTGTATTTCCCCAATTTTATTGGCACTGCCCTTGCAGCTCCAGGCATAGGAAAATCCCACCCGGTATTTCTACTTGCATTGGAGACTAGAATTTGGGGGCCGATCCATAAGAAAAACACCAATAAATCCAACGGAGAATTCAAAGAAATTTATTCATTATAACAGTGAATAGAATTTCTGCATGACAAAATTTAATTGAGGCGAATAGCATTTTGCATTTCAGGGGAAGCTGGATAAAACATGAGAGGAGAAAGGAATAGAAGCATAGATAACCAGCATTAAATGAAGGAGGATGGAAGGTGGTTTGTATCTAGGGTAAACATTGATCTGGACCTATTGGGCTGGATAGGCATTTTTTCTGTTCAAACCTGTGATTATAGAATAGGGATCATGGTCTCAGAATATGGAGTAGGCCATTTCTAACTGAGAAGAAGAGAAACTCAAAGGGTGGTGAAACTATGGGATTTTGTATTACTTGAGGCTGTCACTGAATATATTTAAGAAATAAATGAGTGCTTTTCTAGAAATTAAAGATGTTTGATTGGTACAAGGGTGTGAGAGAGAGTCAGCCAAGATTGTATTGAATATTGGAGGAGGTTTAATGGGCCAAATGGTTGAAAGGGCTAGATAGCAGTGAGTCATTAGAATAATACTAGTAATTAAAGATTACAGGAATGTATAGGTTGGAACAATTGTGAAACTTCGATTGTACTAGAGTATTCAGCTGGGATCTGATGGAGGATTTCAAAACTCTGGAAGTTTGTGGAAAATTTCATAGAAAATGTAGTTTTCATTAGTTGAAGAATTTGTACCAGATTGAGGATTACCATTACAAGTGGCAAATTTTTCATGCATAATTATTCAAATATTGAATACTTACCAAGAATTGGTTATTAAGACAGAGAATGCAAATTGGCTGCTGTGTTTCCCACAATGCAGCACTGACTACTTTTTAAAAAAAAATCAATTGGCTGTAAAATGCTTTTGCTGTTGTGAAAGCTGCTATATGAATGCAAGTTATTTTACTTAAAGGCAGGAAAATGAAATTTAGAATTGCTGCAGTTGAATAAACATGATTGGCATAGCGGTGGAGTCCATTCCTTATATTTGTTATTGTTTAAGACCAATATATTAGCTGGATAGATCTGCCTCAAAGCAAGTAACAAATATTATGAACTCTGTACAGCTTGTCATCTCGCCTGCAAACTGTGTACTGGTCCATCAAGCAAGAATTGCACTGAATGTGCAAGTGGCTGGATAGAAACTGGCACTAATGAAGGTGGTGTTACTTGCGTAGGTAAGCATGCATTTACTGTTCCAGTACAGATCATTGTGGTATATTACTTTCTCTCTCCCATTTTTAGAAGTCTGAGAAGTCTAGAATTCATTAGCACCACAGACACGAACAAACTAAATGCTTCAATGCTGATGATGCAATTAGCTTTACTGTAATAATATTTATATAAACTTAAAGGACAGCACAATTTATCAGTCACTAAACTTCCAATTGTTGCAGTCAGTTGGTTTTGTGATTAACATGGACTGAAGATTTCTCCAAATGTTCCTTTGTAATTGATAGTTTCACAGACTTAGTTACTTGGATTGTTTTAATTGATTTTAAAATATTACTACACCTTTTTAAATCCCTTTCAACTTTATGGTACTTTAGAAATAATTTAGGACTGGTAGAAGATTGAATAGTCTTGAAGTGTTGTAAGTGAAGATTTTGTTATTAAAAACACATTCAGGACAGATTTAATTAGAAATGGTTGTAATACCATTTTTCTACCAGCAGATGACATGAATGTACTTTGTGAAAGTATTGACAAAATACCAAATTGCAACTGCTTGATTCATTGTCAGAAACAATCCAAATATCGCATTACAGTGATCAATTGCTCACAGTATGTTTATTGTGTACTTGCTTTCAATTTATGTAGCATTTACTAAATGGTAGACATTGCATAAATGTCACAGCGCTGAAGGAGGCCATTCATCCCATCATGCCTGCAACGGCTCTTCAAATGGGCACATTATCTAGCACCGATGTCCTGCTTTCTTCCTGTACCCATGCACAATATTTCTACCTCAATGATCATGCAATACCATCTTGAATGTCTCAATTAAACGTGTCTCCACCATACCAGACCGTAATTTTCATATCATTTAAATATTCATAGAGATAACTAGCACTGAAACAGACTCATCAGTCCAATTCATCTACGTCGACCAAATAACCTAAATTAAACGAGCCCAATTTGTCAGCATTTGGCCCATATCCCTCTAAACCTTTTCCTAATCATATGCCCATCTAAAATGCCTTTTAAATGTTGTAATTGTACCAGCCTCAACCACTTCCTCTGGCAACTCATTCCATACACGCGTGTGAAAATGTTGTCCTTTAGGTCCCTTTTAAATCTTTCCTCTCTCATCTGAAAACCATTCATTTCAAAACATATCATAGTCTTGATTTGATTGAATTCTGAACAGAAGAATATGTTGCTACGCCATAAATTGTTACTCTTAATTTTGATTTCTGTTTAGGGAAGGGCACCAATTTAATATTTCTATTTCTTTATTTTATTCTGTTAATTGGTGATGACTCCATTCATTATACTTATTCCTCTCTTTTAGTGATCCAAATGTGTGCTCAATTTAATAGCGAATGCAAATCACTTCACAGTTTTTTGCTGTATCTCTTGCACTGCCATCCTTGCTAAGCTTGATTGGCTTGCAATATCCATAGTTTCTCTTTATCCACATAATATTTCGAGATTACAAACAATTTCTGGTTGTAGGTTTGCTCACTGAGCTGGAAGGTTCGTTTTCAGACGTTTCATCACCATACTAGGTAACGTCTTCAGTGAGCCCCCGGACAGAGGCTTCATATTAGCTAGCAGGGTGACGAAATGTTTGAAAATGAACCTTGCAGCTCAGTGAGCAAACCTGCATCCAGAACCTCAACCTGAGCTACAAGTCTTCTCAAAACCCGATTACAAACAATTATCCAAGTGCTGATTCTCATTGGTTGCCTTCTGTTTCTAACCTTCCTCCAATCATGTTCACATGCACGTATAATGCCTCCAGTTTAATAATTTTTATCAAGTTTCTTGGTCTTTCTTGTAAAACCTAGTTTTAGCTTAATTCTAAATCTTGTATTTGAAGGTTCTTAGAAGGCTCCCTAAAAACCTAACTGTAGTCAATTTATCTGCAACATCTTGCAAAAAAAATCAAGTGAGATTTATTGAATGTAGGTGGTCTGATTTAATAAAAATTGGTGGAGTTGCAGATAGTGAGGAGGTTTGTCATAGGGCACAATGGGAAAAAGATAGATTGTCGATGTAGTTTAATCCAGACAAATGCGAGGTGATGCATTTCAGAAGATCAAATTCAGGTGTGAAGTTTAGAATAAATGGCAGAGCCCTTAGGAGCATTGACCCAGATCCCTCAGTATGTCAATGTCCATCGATCCTTGAAAGTGACAACACAAGTGGATGAGATAGTCAAGAAGGCATATTGCATGCTTGACTTTAATGGCCAGGGCATCGAATATAAAAGTTGGAAAGTAATGTTCCAGCTGTTCAAAACATTAGTTAGGCCAGATTTGGAATATTCCATACAGTTCTGGTTGCCACACGACCAGAACGGCGTGAATGCTTTGGAGAAGGTGTAGAGAAGGTTCACCAGGATATTGCCTAATCTGGAAAATTTTAGTTATGAGGAGGGTTTGGATTAACTGATTTTTATTTCTCACTGGAAAGAGGGAGTATAAGGGGGTGACCTGATAGTGGTCTTCAAAGTCACGAGAAGTACACATAGGGTAGATAGTCAGAGGCTTTTTCTCAGGGTGGATAGCTCAATTACAAGAAGGCATGCGTTCAAGGTGAGAGGGGGAAAATTTAGCGGAGAAGTGCATGGAAAATATTTCAAAGGCTAGTGGGTGCTTGGAACGCACTAAATGAAGATTAGGAATCCGCGCAGGCTTGGTGTTCTGAAAGGTCTGTTCCTGTGCTGTATTGTATTATTATAATAATAATTAATAATAAATATAGAGCCTTTGGTAAAATTCCATTTTAACTATTCAGTGGACAATGGGTCACCTGTCACATATGGAGGAGGCTCTGAAACTACTTTAATGGGTTCTGTAATGAACTATTTTGTAATTTTTGTTTTTAATATACCAGTTGAGGTAGAAACTATTTCCACTCTACATACCCATTGTTGGAATCTAGCCAAATAGAGTATTCAGCAATGGGCATGAAGCTAGACTTAGCAGAACTTGTCCATTACATCAGTGTAGGTTTTAGCACTTTCTACATGAAAGTTTTTTATGCTTCTTTGACTAAGATTGAAAAAGATAGTGGCATTTGGCAGCAGTTCTATTGTGGATGTGCTTCTGATGGGGATTGTGTTGAAAGTGCTCAAACTCATTTCAGCAAAATGACTATCCTTTCTAATGTTTGTAATATTAATAAATCAATATTGGAGTTCAACAATTTAGGGCTTGAGGTACTTTCTTCCATGTCCCTTCCCCAACCCCGATACACATTGTTATCACATGGTATGCTATTAGACACTCCCCATTAGCAACTATTCATTCTACTAAGCTGACAGTTATCTACTCCAACTCTTTTCTACGTATCATTTACTCCTACCCATTCCACTACCCTATCTTCAGCATAAATAAACAACTGTTTCGTAGCTACCATCATTTGTTTAGAAGGGTCATCAGACCTGAAACATTAATGCTGATTTGTCTTCACAGATGTTGGCAGACCTAATGACATATTCCAGCAATTTGTTTGGTTTTGTTTCTGATGTTCAGCATCCTCAGTTGTTTTGTTCTTTTTTTTGTAATGTTACTGTTGCACATGAGTGTTTTAAAGACCAGCTCTTGCACTTAGCATGTTCTCCAGGTTGAAGATTGTTTGCTCTCTTATCCACTGTATAATTGAACCTTTCCACTTATTGTAGATGTTGATGAGTGTTTGGCAGAAACCACACCTTGTAAACAACACACATACTGTTCAAACACAGAAGGGTCCTACTCCTGTGAAGGTATGTTAGTCACTTCAAACTTTGTTTCACTAAACCTCTCAAATGTAAATTGTGCACAAATAACCTGTATACATAACCAATTACTTGCAGTTATCCCACTATAACTCTGGAGAAGTAGTTAAGTGATCATTTCAGCTTAATAGTGATCAATAAGTGTTTAAAGGCCATTAAACTGCAAGAGACATCACATTCACACCCATCATCATACTGGAGATGCATAATATTGGTGTGGCAATGGACTAAGGAACATGACTTGCAGTAATTGGTCAGGGCATCTCTGGAACGGAGAAAAAAAAGAGTTGTTTTGATTTCTCATTCTTGATTTAATGACCCATGCTGGAAAGGCAACCATATAAATATCTGAAGAAAAGATAAGCTCTGCATATAATGCTAAATAACTAAGGGAAACTATTGGTTAGGTCTGTTTTGGTTGAATTGCAGGCTGAGCTTGCAGCAACAATATTTATTTAAGAAATCAGTAAACATTAAACATAGTGATCAAGGACATGTAACCTCCAGAAAACGATTTTAAAACCTTCTTGATTAGTTGCCAGCAGATGAAGGTAAGTTATAGCCGTGTCCAGCAGCTCAGAACTTCAAGAGTGCCCAAGATTTTCATTTTAAGAGGTGCTTAGGTGTGCGTCATGGGATTTACAGTGCAGAATTCTTGAGCTATCCCACTATAATTCTGGAGAAGTAGTAAAGTGATCATTTCAGCTTAATAGTGATAAATAAGTGTTTAAAAGCAATTAAACTGCAAGAGACATCACATTCATACCCATCATCATACCTGAGATGCATAACATTGGTGTGGCAATGGACTAAAGAACAGGACTTTCAAACCTTCAGACACAATTTAAGAAAAATATATAAATGCTGATTGAACATTATGCTCAATTTGTGAAAACTCTGCATTGCAATGTGTTCCTGTGGAATAGGTTAGACACGCTGTCCTAAAATATGAGTGTAAAATTCAAATGAGAGTAATCCTTCAAATTATTGCATGTGAACTCTCACAGCAAGCATATATTTTAAAAATAGGAGCAATTTTAATTCATGCTTGTGATGAATTGATCATGTGGACACAGCAGAGAGTTATTAAAATGTAACCCAAAAGAAATTAGTATAAATATCAATGCTATTTATTCTAAAATTGAAATAAAAGTTTCAGTTGTAAGGAGTTGCATAAATTGTTGTTTGAGCTTTTAAAGTTAGTTGATCTATTGTTGTAATATTCTGCCAATTTAACATTATTTTTCATACTTTTCAGCTTGTGATGTTGCTTGTGATGCATGTACTGGAGGGAGCCCAGAAGAATGCATCAATTGTACAACTGGGTACACATTGGAAGAGCAAAAATGCATAGGTATGGAATGTACTTATTGCTGATGAGATCAGCGTAGAATGATTTGAGTAGCATGTGCTTCATGCTACTGATGTTTAATGGCCAGTGGGGATTTTTTTGGATCATATCTCTTCAATGGAGAAATCACTTCCTGAATTTTGGTTTAAACTGGTTATATCAAGCAGACAATTTGAAAATTGAAGAGGAAGCAAGAAAGGGCCATTTTTTTTTGTGTGTGTATTTCATGAGAGTTAACTCTTCTCATACAGGAGACCATGATTTGCTTAAAAATATTCAGCCGACAATTTATGGATGGAGCCAAAATATATTCAATAGTACATTTAATAATGCAGACTTGATCTAAGTTAGCCCAGTGCTGCCTGAGCATTACCTTAACCACCTGTTACATTTCTGGTCTGACCATATTAGTAGCTATTATTTGAGCAAATGATCCATTTCATTCTAAGTAATATTATGCTACTTAGTATATCAGATTTTTTTTTTCATTATCACTTCATCCTGTTCTGAGATTTCTAAACGTAGGTTTTTAAAAAGTGTCTTAATCTTGTTCCTTCTTCTCCTCCAACTCAAGTTTCAAACTCTGTTCATTTATTGTATTTAATTTTACATTTCAATGAAAATTAGCCTGAGAGTGCTATAAATGTTACAGGCACTATCAGATGTGAAACTTGAGGAAAGATGTTAGTTAGTGACTTCCTGGTGATCCATAGGATTGATGAGATGCTTGTCCACACAATTAATATCAAGATTCACTATTATTATTATTATTATTATTATTATTGTTATTGGCTACAGTTTTTTTTCTATACGTTTCCACAAGGAGATGTGCATTATCTTGGCTGAGACAAAACCTGTTTGTAGGTATAATGTTGCTTCTCAACTGGCCATACAAAAGAGCACCAGGTCGATTCTCTTATCTTTCCGACCCTCTTTGTTTGTGGGGAAATATTTGACATTTCCTTGGTTGCATCTCTTATCGACTCATTGTAGATTTGAAATTTCTCCTTATGGGAATGTAAGTCCCATCCTACTCCAATGTACAGTATATTGGAGCTATAAAGTTTTTTTTAAGAGTTTTTGATATACCCTTTCCAAAGGAAAAGAGAGCATGTTGAGTAACAATTTTATCAACGCTAACTTTCATAAATGATGCTGAAGAACCAAATTGTTTTACTGCTGTTCCGTTTAAATAATTTCTCACAAATGTTGCATGGTGTTACACACTAAAGAAAGACTGAAACTGTTTAAGCACTTAACTCCTATTTGCCTTTTTAATGTTTTTGCATACCCACTTTCCCCAATCAGGATCATTGCTTTGTAAAGGACAATTGAGAGAAGAGAATCTTACACTGGGCTAGTCATAAAGCTGGCTGGCATTGTGCATTGGACTTCCTTTAATGAAAAAAAATGTAGTCTTCATTGTTTTGAATTTTGTTCATATTTGCTATCTTCAGATGTAAATGAATGCAGCATGGATGATAAAGTATGTACACGTGAAAATGAAGACTGTATTAACACTGAAGGCAGCTTTAAATGTGTGTGCAGTGAAGGCTACAAAGAACAAGAAGGAATCTGTGTAGAAATAAAAGTATCAGGTAGGCTAATAAGTTTAAAGCCTTCACTTGTGTTTTTATTTAACTTAGAAACCAATATGACAAACCGCTGAGGGAAGTAAGTAGAATAGATTTAACTGTCAGAGACGATCTGGTGTTAACAATGTTTAAAAATACTGCTATTCTAAAATTCAGCTGCACTGTAAAGGATTTGATTGTTAACTTGTTTAACTCTACTGGTTTAAACCACCTTGTATGTTTTTTGTATTCTGACGCCTGACCAAACCAGTACCACTGTCAGATATTTTCACTCAAGTTATTTGTGGTGCACTCAGTCTTTTCAATAATATGCATGTGCCTGAGCTGGGAAGAAGGGAGATTAACTGTGAGCTTAAATTTGTTCATTCACTGGATGCAAAATATAAATTGAAATCTGTTCATATGAATTTGCGGCACACGTTGTGTAGATTGAATTTGCTGGTTTGTTTTCAGCAGGAAAGTGATAAAGCCATCAAAGGGAGCAGCAGCAATGCTGACTTCCATTTTTATTCCAATCTGTGTGCAAACTCAGATGAGTTCACCAAGTGTGTTTTTTTTTCAAAGAAGAAGCCTGTTACATTGAGTATGTTGGGCCTATGCTCATTGGAATACAGAAGAATGAGAAGCGCCCTTAGTGAGACACACAGAATTCTTAGGGCACTTGACAGGGTAAATATGGAAGGGTTGTTCCACCGTGTGCAAGAGTGTGGGACCGAACCGCATATTCACAGAATAAGGGGTTGTACAAGAGAGATGAGGAGGAACTTCTTCTCTGTGCATTGTGAATCTGTGGAATTCTTTACCACAGAAAGCTGTTGATGCTGGGTTATGAAGTATATTCAAGGCTGAGATGAACAGACAATAAAGGAACAAGGTATATGGGAAAGGTAGGAAAATGCATTTGAGGATTATTGCATAAACCATAATCTCATTGAATGGCAATACAGACTGAATGGACTGAGTGGCCTACTTTTGCTTCTGTGGAGACCATAGGATATAGGAGCAGAATAATGCCATTTGGCTCATCAATGTTTTGCAAACTCATTACCCTGCCTTTTCCCCATAACCATCGATCCCCTTAGTAATGACCTCCTCTTCACAAAGTCCTACTGACTCGGCTCTGTTTTATCATGCACTTCCAAGTACTGCACAATCTCAAATCTTACTAGTGGCCAAGGTCAGGCTAACCAGCCTATGATTTCCTGCCTTCTACCTCCCACTCATCTTAAACAACAGTATTATATTAGCTATTGTCCAGTCCTCAGGGACTTTCCCTGATTCCAGTGACTCTGAAAGATCACTACCAATGCCCCCATGTTCTCCTCAGTTATCTCCTTCAGAACTCTGGGTTGTAGTCCATCCAGTCTGGGTAATTTATCCACTTTCAGACTGTTTCAGTTTCTCCGGCACCTTTTCCTTCAAGATGGCTGCTGTGCTCACTTCTTCTATTGGTCTTGTAATTTTAAATTTGACTCTTGAAGTCAGTTGAAATAAAAATCAGGAGAGACATAAAGAGGACTGCCAACTTGCTATCGTACAATTTACACTATCCCTCTCAAAGTCAGAAAGTCATCCAATGACTTAACAAACCTATCAGTTATTAGACCAAGCTATGACCAATATTGACAATGGAAACTTTTCTCTTTTATAACTGTTCTTATTTTGCAGCAGAAATGAAGGATTCTGAAGATCAGAATGTTGTCGAACCTGAAGCTCTTGCAGATGTTGATCCTCATGAAGATCTTTGACGCATTGCTTAACATATTAATTCTCGTATATAGAAATCTGTGGTTATATTTTGAAAAGGACTGCTATTGATAAATGAGAAACAAGTTATTTTTCAACCAGAAAGTTGAACATGTTGCCAATGGGATCTGTTTACATTACCAAAAGCTGCCAGTTCCGGGCCTGTTTCCATTTTCAACTACTTGGGTCAAAATGCTCTTGGTTTTTTTTGTGTCACAAGTGTTTAGTTTCACTTTGTCCTTTTTTAATGGGAACAAATTTGTCAATAAAAGAAAGAAAAACTACTGTAGTGCTTTTGATGTCTGTATGTCTACCTGGAAGGTTAACAGTTATAACCTTGATACATGCTCTTTATACGAAGAGCACTGAGTCTCATTTCTGCAAATTTAAATTCTAAATAGTTTTTAGTTGACCTTTGAATGTACCTTTTGTTTTTGTTGTGATTTTTATACCTTTGTTTGCTACAGGTTGAGTTGTTTTTAAATGAACATTATAAAGTGGTAATTCTGGTTTTCTCACTGTAACTACTAATTTATATATGATCAGATTGTCATTTTGATCTCTGATTCTCCTCAATACTGACTCACTTGTTGGTCAATTCCAGTATTTTTCACTCCCTTTTTTCCCCGTCTAACGTAAAAAGGTATTGTTTGTAATCAACCTGCATTTGTAAAATGGGTCTATATTGAACTATGATCCTTGTGTTTGATATTAACAATTCTGCAAAGTGAAATCTTATTTAATAATGTTTGTGGCACTCCTGCATTCAAATGGCTTAACGTAATATTAAATGTGTGTCAATTGTCTCAAATATGTTGTAGGTATGTTGGAATAGAGAATTCTTGGGGTTGCAGTTAATTGGAAAATTGATATTCATTTTCAAATCTCTAATCCATATTTATATTTAATGCAAGAATTAAGTTTGTGGGCTTGTGTAAATAGCTTTGTGTACAAAACAAACATGTTGAACAGAAAATATTCCTGTCCATTTTGCACTGTTTCACTTGTGTACCTTTACAAAACTGGGCATCCAGCATCATAAGCTACTTTGCTGTGTTGGGAAATTGGAGCCGTTATTAAATCTGCTGTGTTGTCAGTAAATATGAGTTTGTTATCAAGGAGTCAAAGCAAAGATGGAATCAATGAGAGTCAGGGCAAAACTCTCATTTGGTTTAGAGTTGTAACAAATACATAGGAACTTGGTTGTCGTTGCCAAAAGCCCATGGACATCACTGCAAGAGTTCCTCACGGTCATGTCCTTGCCCAAACAGCTGCTGTATCAATGAACTTTGTTCTGTCATGAGTTCAGAATTGGGAACGTTTTGCTAATGATTGCGCAATATTCAGCACCATGCGCTAAAGTAGCTTCTGTTCATACACAGCAATACCTGGACAACACTTAGGTTTGAGCTGATAATTGGCAAGTAACATTGGCTGGCAGTTGTGTAATTAATGACCATCTCCAAGAAGAGACAATTTAACCATCGCCCCTTGCCATTCAATGGAACTACCATTTTTTAGGAAAGCTAATAGAATGTTTTCATTTATTGCAATTTAATTAAAATACACACAATTCTGAGGGGTCTTGACAGGGTAAAAGTGAAAGAGATGTTTGCTTTTAGCAGGAAATCTCGAATCACTGTTTAAAGGTTATCCACCAAAGCAGCATTGAAGTGAAATGTTTCTGTGAGCATAGCGAGTGTTTGGAACTCTGCTTCCATTCTGCTGTTTCAGGAAGAAAGTTCTAAACTATTTTTAAGGGAGAGGTAGATAGATTCCAATGGTGATAAAAGCTGGTCAGAGGCTAGAAATTCTGGGGCGAATACCTCCCCTCCTGTCTTAGAGCATAGAGATGTACAGCATGGAAACAGAACCTTCAGTCCGACCCGTCCATGCCGACCAGATATCCCAACCCAATCTAGTCCCACCTGCCAGCACCCGGCCCATATCCCTCCAAACCCTTCCTATTCATGTACCCATACAAATGCCTCTTAAATGTTGCAATTGTACCAGCCTCCACCACATTCTCTGGCAGCTCATTCCATACACGTACCACCCTCTGCGTGAAAAAGGTTGCCCCTTAGGTCTCTTTTATATCTTTCCCCTCTCACCTATGCCCTCTAGTTCTGGACTCCCCAACCCCAGGGAAAAGACTTTGCCTATTTAACCTATCCATGCCCCTCATAATTTTGTAAACCTCTATAAGGTCACCCCTCAGCCTCTGACACTCCAGGGAAAACAGCCCCAGCCTGTTCAGCCTCTCCCTGTAGTTCAGATTCTCCAACCCTGGCAACATCCTTGCAAATCTTTTCTGAACCCTTTCAAGTTTCACAACATCTTTCCAATAGGAAGGAGACCAGAATTGCACGCAATATTCCAACAGTAGCCCAACCAATGTCCTGTACAGCCACAACATGACCTCCCAACTCCTGTACTCAATACTCTGACCAATAAAGGAAAGCATACCAAACGCCTTCTTCACTATCCTATCTACCTGTGACTCCACTTTCAAGGAGCTATGAACCTGCACTCCAAAGTCTCTTTGTTCAGCAACACTTTCTAGAACCTTACCATTAAGTGTATAAGTCCTGCTAAGATTTGCTTTCCCAAAATGCAGCACCTCGCATTTATCTGAATTAAACTCCATCTGCCACTTCTCAGCCCATTGGCCCATCTGGTCCAGATCCTGTTGTAATCTGAGGTAACCCTCTTTGCTGTCCATCACACCTCCAATTTTGGTGTCATCTGCAAACTTACTAACTGTACCTCTTATGCTCTTCTGAAAGGCTGGTCATTATCTATAAGGCACAAGTCAGAAGGGTGATTAAATGCTCTTCATTTGCCTGAATGATAATAACTCCCACATCAGTCAAGATAATTGATGCCAACTAGGACAAAGCTGCCAGTTTAATTGGCACTCTATCCACCACTTTGCATAATCACTTTCTTCTTCTTTGATGCACTGTGACAGCAGCATATACAACCTTCTACATGCACCCTGCAACTCACCAAGGCTCTTCTGACAGCACCATCTAAGACTATGACCTCAACCACCTAGAAGGACAACAGCAGAAGTTACTTGGAAACTCTTATCTGCAACATTCCTATCCAAGCCATACTTCAGTCTGCTGTTCGTTCACTGTTGCTGGATCAAAATCCCAAAACTCCCTCCTGAACTGAAGTGGATGTTTTCCCTACACCCTAAGAACTGTAGTGGTTCAAAAGGTAGCTTACTTTCTAAAGAGAAAGGGATGAACAATAAATGTTGGCCTCGCCAAAAGTGTCCACATCCATGAGTGAATTTTTAAAGAATTACTGAGCTTTATTTTTATTATTTTCCTCTTTACCTAAGATCACCACTAAGATATTTTGTGATAGTCCAATAGGACCTTAATGACGTTCTCACTGATAATTTATCTATTTCTGCTTTCAAGCATAGAGCCACATAAGGATGCAAGGGTGGTTTTAGATCTTATGTAATCAATCTTAAGACATGTGACTTGAACCAGACCTTCTGACATTGACATTGGCAGGGACCACCACCATTATACCAATAGGGACCCTCAAGGCAAATTATACATATTTCCCATTAGGGTCAGTGCAACAACAATAAAAAAATTGAGATGGGATGTAATTCTAATGGAGGGCAAATAATATACTTGAAATACCATGGTGCCACATCTTTCTGAAAACATCAAGCGTGTTGGTGAATGCCCAGGTGCAAACATAGCCACAGAACAGGGTAGCAGTTGGGTAGTACAATCTGGTCCATGGTCCACTGCTTAGACCTGTTAATGGCCACTTTGGTCATAAGCAGCATCTCCTCCCCCCACCCCTGTACCAGCTGCCTTAGATCATGAGAGTACAGCTGAAGTTCCAACAAAAAGAGGAGCAACAAAAGTGCAAAATATAAATGGTCCACAGACAACTGAATAAACTGTGGGCAAGGAAGGTTTTATTATCTGAAAGTGGTTGATATTCCCTTGTGTCTCATGCAAGCAAAGTGCATAGACTTCAAGTAGGCTACAGAAGATTTGATGGGGATGCTTCAATAGGAGACTGATAGTTTTAATTGGAATGGTCACCTTTGGTTATGATAATGAGTTGGTAATCTAAAGCCTAGATTAATGGTCTGGAACAATGATTTCAAAGTTAGTTAACTATTACTAAATAAAAATGGAATCAAAACAAACTATTGCAAAAAAAGTGACTAAAAGACACTGCCACTATATTATTGTAAAAATCTCAAATACTGTCTTTTTCGGGAAGGAAATCTACATTGTGCCCAAATACAACAAGACCCAGAAAATATCCATTTTGGGCTGACAAGCGACAGTAAGATTCATGCCACACAAGTGCAAAATGAGAATCTGACCATCATCACTCCTCATTCAATGGCATTGCTGTCACTGAATCCCTATTCAGGAAAGTTGACACCGTCCAACCACAAAGCAGCCTGCTTGATTGGCACCACATCAATTAACACTTACTTGACTCCACCACGATGCTCAGCTATAGCAGTGTGTACCATCTACAAGATGCAGTGAAGAAATTCACCAAGACTCCATTAGATAGCATTTTGCAAACCCACAACTACTATTGAGAACAGCAAGGGCAGAAGATACAAAGAACAATACAACGCAGAACAGGCTGTTTGGCCCTTGATGTTGCGCCGACCTGTGAACTAAGCTCATCTCCCTTCACTATCCTATCATCATCCATGTGCTTATCCAAGGATTGTTTAAATCTCCCTAAAGTGGCTGAGTTAATTACATTGGCAGGCAGGGCATTCCACGCCCTTACCATTCTCTGAGTAAAGAACCTGCCTCTGACATCTGTCTTAAATCTATCACCCCTCAGTTTGTAGTTATGGCCTATCGTACAAGTTGGCATCGTCATCCTAGGAAAAAGACTTTCACTGTCTATCTAAGCCTCTGATCATGTTGTACGTCTCTTATCAAATCCCCTCTTAACCTTCTTCTTTCCAATGAGAACAGCCTTTCCTGGTAAAAGCTTCCCTCCATACCAGGCAACGTCCTGATAAATCTCCTCTGCACATTTTCCAGTGCTTCCTCATCCTTCCTGAGGCATCCAGAACTGTACACAATATTCCAAGTGAGGCCGCACTAGATTTTGTATAGTTGCAGCATGACATTACGGTTCTGGAACTCAATCCCTCTACCAATAAAACCTAACACATCGTATGCCTTCTTAACAGCACTCTCAACTGGGAGGCAACTTTCAGGGATCTATGTACATGGACTCCAACACTTGCAGCTTCCCCTCTAAGCCACTCACCATTCTGACTTGGGAAATATATTGCTGTTCCTTCACTGTCACTGAGTTAAAATGCTGGAACTTCCCCCATAATGGCATTGTAGGTCTACCTACAGCAAATGGTCTCCGGGTTAAAGGAGACATGGACAACTAGGAATGGACAATAGTTGCTGGCCTAGCCAGTAATGCCAACAACCAATGACTGAATAAAAGAAAATCTACCTTTAGCCCTGCATGTATAAAGCTTGAGCTATAGCATATGATTAACGTTTAACAGCTCCTTGAAATAGTTAAGCAAGTTTCTAAGGTGGTCCAGAAGGGATGGATGACAGTTACCCAGCAATGCTCACAGCCTGTGCATGATTACTTTAAGAAAAATAACTTGGATTACAATATAAGTAGACCTGCTACAGAAAAATGAAGTTGTTAGTGAATATAAAGTAAAGCAAAATGTATCTGTGGTTGATATTTACACCAAAAAGACCATACCAGTGACGTAGATAAGCTACACATTGTTCACTTGTGAAACAGTTCAATACAACTCTTCCTTGAATTCAGTTGAGCCACTCAGAAAGCCTGAGTCACAGTGTACTGTTCTGTTACATTAATAGCAATGGTTGGTGACATGAAGTTGAAACACTAGATTTGGAACTTAGTTAACTAAGATTAAAACAGACACCTTTTTTCTTCTGGCACTGATTGTTGGTTAAACGTTGGTGCAAATACACCTCAATCCTTGCTATGACTTACAACCTGTTTAATTCAACCAAAGCTGAACTAAAACCCTTATTGAAATTAGTGCTAACCTCATCATTTTACTGCAGGTGTTTGACCAAAAGGATAGCTAAAGTATGAAAAGATACAACAGAAGAATATTGAATAGAGTAGAGCACTATATGTTGATGCTAACTGGCAAAACCTTTTTTAATTCATTCACAGAATGTGAGTCTCACTGGCTGGGCCAGCATTCATTGCCTATCCCTGATTGCCCAGAGGACAGTTAAGTGTCAACTGCTTTGCTGTGCAACAGTGATTGCCCAATACAGATATATCTTTCCTCTACACTTTAATGCATCCTTGTGTCAACTCAAAAAGATGTCCAAGTATTGAATATTTATATGCTATTGCACTCACACTGTCAGAAATTGACTTGTGTTTTTATTTTCAGTCTGCACGAGATAAAAATCCAAGTCACCAAACTAAGCCTACAGGATTCCTTGCTTGTATTGACTGAAATCAACAGTCGTAAATGGGCTTAGTTTTTCTTTGGGTCAATGCTGTGCCATGTTATTGGAGCCAAAACTTTACCCCATTGTTTGTTATTAATGAAGAGTTGAATGCCACTGTGACAATATGTCCCAACTTTGTTCTTATATATTTTTCAGTTTGTTTGATTCTCCTTCCTCCCCATGTCGTGCTGTTACTTTACAAGAGAGGCCTATAGCACAGCACTGGATTAGTGGTGCTGGAAGAGCACAGCAGTTCAGGCAGCATCCGAGGAGCAGTAAAATCGACGTTTCGGGCAAAAATCCTTCTTTTAGGCAGAGAGAATAAAGACAGAAAGCCTGAAGGGTGGAGAGATAAGCTAGAGGAGGGTTGGGGTGGGGAGAAAGTAGCATAGAGTACAATAGGTGATTGGGGGAGGGGATGAATGTGATAAGTCAAGGAGGAGGGTGGAGTGGATAGGTGGAAAAGAAGATAGGCAGGTAGGACAAGTCATGGGGACAGTGCTGAGCTGGAAGTTTGGAACTGGGGTGAGGTGGGGGAAGGGGAAATGGGGAAAATGTTGCAGTCCACATTGATGCCCTGGGGTTGAAGTGTTCCGAGGCGGAAGATGAGCCGTTCTTCCTCCAGGCGTCTGGTGGTGAGGGAGCGGCAGTGAAGGAGGCCCAGGACCTCCATGTCCTCGGCAGAGTGGGAGGGGGAGTTGAAATGTTGGGCCACAGGGTGGGTGTCCCAGATATGTTCCCTAAAGCGCTCTACTAGGAGGCGTCCAGTCTCCCCAATGTAGAGGAGACCGCATCGGGAGCAACAGATACAATAAATGATATTGGTGGATGTGCAGGTAAAACTTTGATGGATGTGGAAGGCTCACTAAGAGTCATCAGAAAGCAACTTTTGTCTCTAATTTATTTTTCTCTATTTTTGGATAAGATCAAAAACTGATGATACTTACAGAGGAAAAGAAAAACTCCATTATCCTGATCTTGCCAAACTTATTAATCACTTTTAAAATTTCAATTAAAGACAGAAGGGGCAAAATACCCCATAATTCAATCAATGTCTGAAGGAGCTCTGCAGAATAATTATTTAGCTAAAGACAAGCTTGCAAAATTGTACTATCAAGACTAAAAGCACAGTGATGAAATGTTATGCTTCGTCAATGTTGTTGGTTGAGGTTATACACATTCGACCATATTCTCTTGACAGATGGCACTTCTTTACCCAGTTCACTGGGTAATGTCTGTGTCGATGGGGTCAGGCTTGTCTGTCGGACAGAAGTAACTTCCCCATTCTAGTGGTTGAGTACTTGTCTGTTCTCTGGATATTGATTTCAGGGTGGGCAAGTTTACAAATCAGACAGTGTGACTCCTGATAAGAAGATGTAAAATCATTCCACTTTATTGAACTCTGTCGAAAACGTGGAAGATACAATTACAACTCCTCTTTTGACTTGTGCTCTAGCTTTCGTATCCATTTCTGTGGAAATTCTTGGATTGCCATAAATGTGAAGCTAATGTCTCAGATTTCATGAAAAATCAATAAAGTGTGTGGACATTAAAGCACTGTAGAAATCAAGTTGCATAGTTAGTGACCCTCAAATAGGGGTTCATTAAAAGGACACTGTTGCCATAGTGAAGTTCTAGCAAGATCCATTAGTAAGCTCAAATGGCTGTGATGCGACAAGAAGACAAAACTGTGTTTCCAATTATATCTGAAGAACTAAATTATTTTTAGCATGATATCCATTTTTGTTTTTAGACTTTGTATTAGATTAAATGCAAGACTGTTGTTGTAAAACATCTTGAGGACTAATGAGGAATCATTACACCTCGTTGACAGTCTATTTAAAATGATCATGTCACTAATCCTAGCAGCCAAAGTTGTTTTTCACCAACAGGTGCTAAAACATGAAATTAGGCATCCACATTAATCACACAAGTAGAGGTAAATGGGTTTGATCTAATCTGAGATGTGGCTGTATGGTGACTAAGATTCAGGGCTAAATATTCTTGCGTACTTGGCATTTCAAATGGACAGACAAAGTGAAAAAGAAGAAATAAATGTTATAAAGGATGGGATGAGAATGTTGGTAAAAATGGATCCTGACTCACAACAGTAAAATGTAGAGTTTGGGTGCATGTAAGTAGCAAGGACCAGACTACACCGGCCTTCTCTTGGCCATTTCACTGATGATGGTCATGGTTTCCTCCATGGTTAAATATCTGTCTTCAGTGTACAGACTGAGTTCTGGATATATTGTTTACAGCAGATCTAAGAGAATGAGGGTGAGATGAATTATGAATATTAGCTATGGATCATGATTGACAGACAATGTTGTTAGGTGAGTGATAAGGATGTGGCACATTGAAGTTAGTGGTGCAGCTGATGAGGTATGGTATTTGAGACTTGATTTACCAACCTTGATGACTTATTTAAGGTCATTGTGCCAGGTCTGAGAAATGCTGCTGCTTAATGTTTATGCAACTGTGCCTGTGTATGTAACCAGAAACCTAGGCACTTCAGTCGTTTTTTTTTAAAGATGAATCCATGATTGAATGAAAAGTGATTGAATGTAATTCAATCATTATCTTCTATAAAGACATGTACTTATGCAGAAGCTTTCCCTCAATGTCAGTGGAGAATTATGTGCTCCAGTGTCCGGTGTGCAGGTAAAGGTGCTACACTGAGGGTGGTGGCCTATGTGCCAGCCATTAGCCAGTCAACACGTCCATCCTGTTGACACACTATGCCAACTGGAAAGCCAAATAGCTCATTATGCGAATGGGCTATCATTCAAATAGCCTCTGTCCATCCACACCCCCATTTCTTTAACTCCATTTTCAACACTGCTAAAGGGTTTTTTTAAATCAAAAGTCTCTGTGATTTTCCTCCAGTGTTGCATACACCAGTGCCCTGCAGCTGGATCTTCAATTCCTGGAGATTCCAGGCCAAGTGTGTAAGAGTTTTCACTGAACTGCTGCTAACATCAATATACATTCTTTGAACTTTCTTTTCTAAGCAATGTTCATGTACGCTATCCATTTTTGCATTAAGGCAAGGCCTGCAATCAACACTCAGTGGCACAAAGTGCCTCCAAATTATCCATACTGGCAGCTTTTAGCATTTATAGAGTTATGGCGTCATAGAGATGTACAGCACGGAAACAGACCCTTCGGAATGTTGCTCTTTGGAATGCCTTCAATCGTAAAAATATTCATCTGTGAGGTACTGGTAGAAATGAGTAATTGTTCTAGCTGCTAAGAAAAAAGTTATTAATATTTTAATCTGGGAAGATGAAAGTAGAACATATCTTCAGGAACTACTAATTTTAGCAAGCCTGCAGTGTTTATTGATTACCACATGGTGGTAGCCTTGCCTTACATCCAGCAATACAACTTACCTCTATTTGCTAAATAAGAAATTTCATCAATTCTGAATCTGGTCTGAATTATAGAGTCAAAATCTAAACTGTACTGTAACTACAGGGACCACCACTGAGTCATGCATAGCTAAAGGGAATGGACTGTAACCCATCAATAGACTTCCATTGAAAATGGACATGCAAAGGAAAACAGATGTCTATATAAAAGTCACTCACAAGACAGATGTGTAGAACTCCACTTTTACAAAAAAGTGTATGTCTGCACTAAACTCCTGCAGTGACTAAGGAACACAGGTCATGCTTTTGCTCTAAGTGGCTGGTTCATATACTGTCCATGCTGTCTCTGAAATTCTCATTAGAAAAAATAGTTTTTTGAAGCATACTGTGAGTTAGCAAGATCCTAATTAATTTTAGACCTTTGTTTTGTGTATGGACCAGCAATGTGGTAATAGTGTGATCCATGATTTTTATCTAAAAACATGAGAAACTTTTTGTCAATTTCAACAAATGTTATAAAAGAGTGTGAGAGCTACTGAAAGGCAGGTTGACTTGAGGGCAAATATCCTCCTGCATATTTGTGAACTCAGTTTGAATCTTGTTCATTGGGGATGGAAACTCACATTCAGCTCCCACATATAAGTTTTAAGACTGGGGATATGCACCTTGCTCATACAATCATTCAAAAATACTGTCTCAAAGAAATCATCAAAAATATGCACAAACTCTAGGATGCAACTTGCCAACTTTCAGTCACGATGCAAAACCCACCTTTACAGGTCACTGCACATGGATCTGGATGTCAGAATTGGAACATTAAATTGTCTGTTGTCTCCACAAATGCTGCCAAATCTGCTAAGTGCTTCCAGAAAGACCTTCAAATCTTCAACATCAGAGAAAGCTATGTTGCCTATATTTCTACCCAATATCTTTGTGAACAATGGGTTTGCATCACTCACACTCACACTCACACTCACCCACTCACACTCACACTCACACTCACACTCACACCTTTAACTATGAGAGATGGTTTATAAGTTTCAAGTTGTATCAAAGACTGTGACAAGCCTTGCCCTCTGTGGAAGCTTTTCATTTAACAGAAATATATTTGAATTAAGGGAGGATTTCCTGTAGGTTCACGACTTAACCTTTTTTAGATGAGATTACTTACAGTGTGGAAACAGGCCCTTCGGCCCAACAAGTCCACACCGACCCACCGAAGCGCACCCACCCAGACCCATTCCCCTACATTTACCACTGCACCTAACACTACGGGCAATTTAGCATGGCCAATTCACCTAACCTGCACATTTTTTGGACTGTGGGAGGAAACCGGAGCACTCGGAGGAAACCCACGCAGACACGGGGAGAATGTGCAAACTCCACACAGTCAGTCGCCTGAGGCGGGAATTGAACCAGGGTCTCTGGCGCTGTGAGGCAGCAGTGCTAACCACTGTGCCACCGTGCTGCCCAGCACTGTGCCACAATGCCACCCAAACCTGTCCCAGCTTTGGAGCTACCAACTGAACCTGCACTATGGACCTTCTCAAACCTACATTCTCTTGCCATTTTCAGCCAGGACTGAGAGGTATAAATCACAAAGATGCATTCAACTCATTACAATGGTTGTTTCTTTCAATGTGATAATTTTGATTCTTAATGTAAACAAGTAATTAATCCTTTTACTACTCAACTGAAGTTTGAGGTAACTACAGCAAAAGAAAGGCAAAAGTTGATTCTGATGTGATGACTGGGGCTAGTGATATAATAGAAGGCTACATTTCATCTAATGAGAAAATGTGTCAGAAGCTCTTTGAGCAAAAATAAAGTTTCAATTTTACTTACTCTTTGACCAAGCCTCCAAACAGATTGTGTGCTTGTTTGAAAGAGTGCTTCAAGTGAATTGTGGTTGAATATTCTCTGTTTCTATGTAAGCGGATCTTTCCTCCAGCTAGGAGCAACCTTCCTTGCTGCATCATGTCCTCCAGTTTCCAATCCATAAACTAAGCCATTTAACCTTAGCTGGCTGTAATTTGGTAAAGAATGCAAAATTTTAATGCCTACCACAGCCATTAACAGCAGTAAGTTCACGATGAGATGAGCCCTTTTCAACATTACGTGCTATATCATAGATTCATATAGCAATGGAAACAGACCCTTTGGTCTAACTCATCCATGCAACCAAGTATGCCACTTGCCTGCATTTGGCCCATATCCCTCTAAACCTTTCCTATTCATGTACTTGTGCAATATTTTTTTAAATGTTGTAAATGTACCTGCATCTATCACTTCCTCTGGCAGTTTATTCCACATACAGATCACCCACTGTGTGAAAAGGCTGCCTCTCAGGTACCATTTAATTCTTTCTCCTCTCACCTTAAAAATATGCCCCTGAATTTTGAACTTCCCCACCCTAGGGAAAGACCTTTTGTTATTTACATTATCTATACTCCTCATGATTTTATAAGATCACCCTTCAACCTTGTACACTTCAGTGAAAAAAGCCTCAGCTTATCCAGCCTCCCCTTATAACTCAAACCCTCTAATCCCTGCAATATTCTTGTAAGTCTTTTCTGCAGCCTCTCCAATTTAATAATGCCTTTCCTATAGCAGGGTGACCAGAAATGTACATAGCAGTCCAAATGTGGCCTCTCCACCGTTCTGTGCAACCTCAACATAACATTCCAATGCCTATACTCAGTGGTCGGAGCATTGAAGGCAAGTGTGCTAAATGCCTTCTTAACCACCCTGTCTACTTGTGATGCAATTTTCAAAGAATTATGCACCTGAACCCCTGTATTGGAAATGGAGTTCAGATATTTAAATTCATGTTACTCAGCAAAATCATCTTGAGCAAGATCAGTTTGTAGACACAACATGTGAACAGTGGTCTTAACAGTGCTAATGCAGCACATTATTTTGATTGGACAATGTGGCAACAAATTTGCACACAGCAACATTTTACCTGTAGCAAATTCGATGAATAACCATTGATCTGTTCTTGATGAGCTTGGTTCAGTAATAAATTTTGGCCAAGACACTAGAACTGCCTGTTCTCTTTGACTACTTTCAGAAGACTTTTTTGAACTAATACACTAGGCTTGATCTGACATCTCATTCAAAAGGCAGCGTCTCTGACTATACAGATTGCCTTGGTAAAACACAGAGCCTACATTATCAATTCACAATCATCTGATTCGGATGCAACAGTATGACCAGGTTAGCCAAATTGAAGCTGCTTTTTGCATTTATCAGCTAATTGAAATGCAATTAGTTTGTCAATCTCTTTCCGATTCATTTCACATATATCTAGTGAGAGTATTGTTGTTTGATAAATGGAATATTGCATCAGTAACTCAAATATGAGGTGACTGAAGAACCCCTG
This sequence comes from Chiloscyllium punctatum, assembly GCF_047496795.1. Taxonomy (NCBI): domain Eukaryota; kingdom Metazoa; phylum Chordata; class Chondrichthyes; order Orectolobiformes; family Hemiscylliidae; genus Chiloscyllium; species Chiloscyllium punctatum. The sequence continues at coordinate 31,833,021 of NC_092782.1, forward strand.
TTTTGTGTCAACAGATGTTTTTGTGAGGGTATGTCATGATACCCAATAAATAGTACTAACTGCATTATTGAGTTAGAATAAGGTTTTTGAAGCATTGGCCATAAAATTAACTCCTCCTGGGGTCAGGTTGACAAGTGGGGCAATGTAAACTTGGGTGCGATGGTACAGCACTGAACATATTGTTATGCCACCTCTCCTGGGATTGTACTCAAGAGTGGAGGGAAGGTGAGGTTGGCCTGCTTTTCTGTAAACCAGTGGAGACCTACAAGTAGTCAAACAATGACCTGCTCCCACCAACGGGGATCTTGCCAAAACTCTGGGGCCAGCACTAAGTGCCCAGGCTACAAGGTTTTACCAAGTGGCTGGTGGAGTGCCTCCTGTTCAGCCTTCCTGCACCTAATGGAGTTCTTTTAAAATCAATTCATCCCCTCAACACACATATCCTCCTCCTGCAGCCCTTATGGACAGGGCCATCACTCCTCATCCACCTATCCCCATCATCTATGTCTCCAATCTGATTCTTCCAAATCGCAGGCTCATAATTTTAAAAATAAAATCAGTTCCAGCCGTTAAATTGTGTTGGACTTGTGGAAAGCCTACTCCCCTGGGTTTTACAATGTAATGTAGCTCCTACAGGCCCCTGACCTCTGAATTAGTATCAAACCCCACAATAACATGTTCTTGTGATTTGCAATAGATTCTGTTGTATAATAGTTTAGGCCATTCAAACCAAACAGTCTATTGCTCCACGTGAGCCAGCCCCCACTCTGCTTTAATTGGCTATGTTAGAATGTATTTTAATTCATTTCTCTGTCATGCAGTATTCTAGCTTCCCCACAAATGTATTTCCAATATTTATCTCTTCAATTCCAAGTGAATCACATATTGCTATCATTGTGTTATAGGTAAAGAAGCCCCTTCTGTATTCCCTATTAGATTTACCTAATAATACGGTAAGTTTTTTTTTCTCCCTTATGTCTCCTAATTGTAGTTTCCCTCACAAGTGGAAACAATCTCAATGTCTACCCTATCACCACCCTCTCTATCTTGAAGTTCTCTGTCAAGTAGCAAATGGAGCAACTGGTGAGCTGAAGTCATCAGATACCCATTCTATTCCAGATCAAGGTTATAAGACATAGGATTTATAATCATCTAGAAAGGAATAAGTTGATTAGGAGTAGTACTGGGTTAATGGTGAGAGATCTTGATAATGTAGATGAGCAGAGAGATCTTGGTGTCCATGTACATAGATCCCTGAAGGTTACCATGCAGGTTGATAGGTTGTTAAGAAGGCATACGGTGTGTTGGCTTTTATTAGTAGAGGGCTTGAGTTTTGGAACCACGAGGTCATGCTGCAGCTGTACAAAACTCTGGTGTGACGGCACTTAGAGTTTTGAGTACAGTTCTGGTCACCATATTATAGGAAGGATGTGGAAGCTTTGGAAAGGGTGCAGAGGAGATTTATTAGGATGTTGCCTGGTATGGAAGGAAGGTCTTATGAGGAAAGGCTGAAGGACTTGAGGCTGTTTTCGTTAGAGAGAAGAGGGTTGAGAGTGATTTAATTGAGACATATAAGATAATCAGAGGGTTAGATAGAGTGGACTATGAGAGCCCTTTTCCTCAGATGGTGATGGCTAGCATGAAGGGACATGGCTTTAATTTGAAGGGTGATAGAAATAGGACAGATATCAGAGGCAGTTCTTTTTTACTCAGAGAGTAATGAGGCTGTTCTTCTTCTATGAAATAACTCCAAGGGGGTTGGTATCCCATTACTAAGTCACCTTTTAGTTACACGTGCAGAATTCATGAACCAGCCAGCTCAGAGCCAGTCCCTAGAGTGACAAGACTCTCTGCGTCTCCTGGTTACATATTGTGGGGGTATCAATGTTGGACTGGGGTGGGCAAAGTTAAAAATCACACAACACCAGGTTATAGTCCAACAGGTTTATTTGGAAGCATTAACTTTTGGAGCACTGCTCCTTCATCAGGTGCATGCGAAAGCTAGCGTTTCCAAATAAACCAGTTGGACTATAACCTGGTGTTGTGTGATTTTTTTTTAAAACTCAGTTTACATATTTTTTTTTTCGTTTTTTTTCTTTTTTTTCATGCTCACACACTGATCCAATTCTCAAAAGGGAAAACACCCGAGTGGGCAGTGACAAGCACTGCCCTTCAAACCAAAGGGCAATGCTGCGTGATCAAAACAGTGAAGGGGAGGGTAGGGACTGGGTTTCACAGTCTTTTTTTTTCTTTTCTATCGCCTAACTGGGCCGCCGAAGTGGGCGGCATGGTGGCACAGTGGTTAGCACTGCTGCCTCGCAGCGCCGGAGACCCGGGTTCAATTCCCGCCTCAGGCGACTGACTGTGTGGAGTTTGCACGTTCTCCCCGTGTCTGCGTGGGTTTCCTCCGGGTGCTCCGGTTTCCTCCCACAGTCCAAAGATGTGCAGGTCAGGTGAATTGGCCATGCTAAATTGCCCGTAGTGTTAGGTAAGGGGTAGATGTAGATGTAGGGGTATGGGTGGGTTACGCTTCGGCGGGGCGGCGTGGACTTGTTGGGCCGAAGGGCCTGTTTCCACATTGTAAGTAATCTAATCTAATCTAAACTCAGTTTTCATATTGTCAGCCAGGGCTCCCTGATTGGCCCAGGTTAACAACCCCAATCAAGGATTTCATACTGGCCCCAGTTCCAATCACTACTTTCTGCCTCAGAAATTCTTATCAATCCAAGTGAATCCAATGTGGTCTAAATGATTCAGAACAGCCATATCTAATTTTCACCCTGATGCTATCTAATGCACAAGAGCTGTAAGCATAGGTCTCAACATCATTTATATCTTTCCAACTTATGACTGAAAACAAATAAGAAGTTTGTCAAAGTTTTTTGGGCAGAGGCAAATTTTTTTGTTAGCTTATATCACTGATATTGAATGCATTTTCTCCTATGCTGTAAATGGGTCATAACCAAAATAAATTTAAAAGGGTTCCCTCTGCTGTTGATATTGAACTCATATACTGCTCAAAGAATATTTGTGGGATAATTTGAAATCACTTTAAAATGGCTATATTGATTAGAAAATGTATTAGCAAACCTCATGTGCACAATGCAGATATGCTTGCCATTATTCTAAGTGGTGTTATGTTCCTCTGAAATTTAAGCCTAAATGCATGTCTTTATAAATATATGCTTTATCTGACTTATTGGTGTCCTGTTTAACATTCAGTAACTGATATCTCCAAAGTCTCTCTGATAAGGCCAGCTTTGTACTACATTAAGTGTTCAATACCTTTTACTTTGTTCCAGTCTAATGAGTGGATGTTAGTCTTTGTGACTACACACATTTCAAGATTGTTCACAAGTGGCCAGGAGTAAAATCCCTGCAGTCACGGTCTGTTTCTTTCCTAAGAGTTTAACGAGCTGGGTTGGGGGATGGGGAGATGAAGGGAGGGAAATAAAGTGAGGCCCGTGGCATTGCAATATAGATCAGATATATCGATTTTTGGAGCCTTTTCTTTTGCTTGAAACTCATTTGTGCTGCACATTGCTGGCTGTGTGACGTGATGACAATGAGATGAGGGCAATAGCACAACAGGTCCAATAGTTTCTCTACTTCACCAATGACAGTTAGGAAGAGAAAGAACCGGAGGAATGGTGGACAAGGAACAAGAGTCAATTGGAGATAAATGAAGTATAGATAAAGAAACAAAGGAAGAGAAATAAAGGATAAAGAAAACACAGACAGAAAGAAGCAGGGCGAAAAAATGTTGCGATTTTAAATTCATATCTTTAATGTGCTACCTGCGGGAAGAAGGTTATGGAGTTTCACTTGTTCTCTTTATGGGCTGCTCAGGTCAAGTGGCATCATAGGACCATAAAGCTCAGCACTAAAAGGATTTTGACAGGGTTAATACTGGGCCCTAACTTGCTGTGTCAAGCTTAATTCATTTTATCAGCCCAAATGCCCTTGATGTGCAGATCCCAATTTCCTGAGGTTAAGGGCAGAGCAGCAGAAATCATCCAGCAATTTGTGGAGACTCACAACTCGTGCAGTACCTCTCACTCATCATAGATGGTCAAGAATTTAGACATTAATAATGACATGAGCTTTAACATCAATGTTATTTTCCCTGCAAATTTTGACTATGTCTGCCTCCTGAAACTGAGGAGAATGACGGTGATTATAAGGAAACAACTGGAAATGATTAGTTGGTAAGGCGGTAGGTGTGGTGAGAAACAAAGTTAACATTTCATACCAATGACCCTTCATCCAAAGTGTTACGACATGGGGTAAACTCTCCTGCTTAAGTTAAAATAAGCAACACGGCAAAGATTTATTCCGTGCAGTAATCTGTAAAAATTTGAGTGGCCAAGAACTATTTAAAGTAAAAATTGACAACTTTATTTCTTAAAGTATAACAGAGAATAATTAACTAACTTACAACTCCTTCCTCTAACCTATCTTTTACCTTCCCATCTATAATACTAGTCTGTTAAAGCTCCCAATCAAGATTTACAGAAACATTCAAATTTTAAAACCAGCCAGCGGTGGAACTTTCTCTTTCTCTTCATTGGTAGATTTGCTCCTCTGGTCAGTGTTTAAGTTTTTCTCTGTGCAAAGTCCTTCTCTTTCCGGGTACCTCTCAGAGAGTTCTGACTAGCAGTCTACATCTGTTGGTCTGGTGGCAGTTCTCCTCCCAATTGTTCAATTTTCCTCAGTCTTATACACCAAAGCATCGGATTGTGTCATTGGCTTTTAAGATTGTCAATATACTCAATTCAAACTTCACTGGAATTTTGTATTTTTCTGGGGTATAATTTAAACTGATTGGCCTAATTCAAATCTGTTTTGTCATTTCCAGACAACTAGCTACCCAGGTAGTTGGAGCACATGTTACATTGTGTCTTATTGAGAACACTTAATTAGAGGGCATAGGTTTAGGGTGAGAGGGAAAATATATAAAAGAGACCTAAGGGGCAGAGGGTGGTACATGTATAGAAGGAGCTGCCAGAGATGTACAGCATGGAAACAGACCATTCAGTCCAACCTGTCCATGCCGACCAGATATCCCAACACAATCTAGTTCCACCTGCCAGCACCCAGCCCATATCCCTCCAAACCCTTCCTATTCATATACCCATCCAAATGCCTTTTAAATGTTGCAATTATACCAGCCTCCACCACTTCCTCTGGCAGCTCATTCCATGCACGTACCACCCTCTGCGTGAAGAAGTTGCCCCTGAGGTCTCTTTTATATCTTTCCCCTCTCACCCTAAACCTATGCCCTCTAGTTCTGGACTCCCCGACCCCAGGAAAAAGACTTTGCCTATTTATCCTAGCCATGCCCCTTATAATTTTGTAAACCTCTATAAGGTCACCCCTCAGCCTCCGATGCTCCAGGGAAAACAATCCCAGCCTGTCCATCCTCTCCTTATAGCTCAAATCCTCCAACCTTGGCAAGATCCTTGCAAATCTTTCGTGAACTTTTTCAAGTTTCACAACATCTTTCCAATAGGAAGGAGACCAGAATTGCACGCAATATTCCAACAGTGGCCTAACCAATGTCCTGTACAGCCGCAACACGACCTCCCAACTTCTGTACTCAATACACTGATCATTAAAGGAAAGCATACAAACGCCTTCTTCACTATCCTATCTACCTGTGACTCCACTTTCAAGGAGCTATGAACCTGCACTCCAAGGTCTCTTTGTTCAGCAACACTCCCTAGGACCTTACCATTAAGTGTATAAGTTCTGCTAAGATTTGCTTTCCCAAAAAGCAGCACCTCACATTTATCTGAATTAAACTCTATCTGGCATTTCTCCGCCCATTGGCCCATCTGGTCCAGATCCTGTTGTAATCTGAGGTAACTCTCTTCGCTGTCCACCACACTTCCAATTTTGGTGTCATCTGCAAACTTACTAACTGTCCCTCTTATGCTCACATCCAAATCATTTATGTAAATGACAAAAAGTAGAGGACTACAGAATCCCCTAACACAATTGATCTCTTGGAATCACTCTCCAAGTATCTTCAAGACTTCACCAAAACTATGTGAACTGTGATGGGACTATGTCACCTCTGCTTTGAAGCAGATATAGTGAGGTGTGATACAGAGTTGCTTCCTCTTACACTTTTAAGTATGCTTGCTTCATGAACTGTAGCCCAATGTCAGGACACTTTAGAGCATGGTTCTAAATCTAGCAAACTTTGACAACAGAAAAATAATGGCAAACAACCAATAGAAATGTTTAAGACTGAGGCCCTTATGAGACGGGAGTCACTTTTCTCAAAGTCCCAAAAGGTTTCTCTCAACCACCCATCCTTAAACTTTACAGGACTCAGAGTGTCTGATAGAAATAGTGAGTTAAAACACAAGCAAGGTATCTGGCACAAAAAGTAGACAAAGTAATAAAAATTAGTTGCAGTTAAAGTACAGAAAATTATTGAACTCAGTGTTGAATTTTGTTTTGAAAGGTAAAAAATTGTGTGACCTACAGATGTTAGAATCAATTGACATGACTGTTGTCACTTAGCAGATTCGGATGATGACGTGTAAGAGACTTATGCATTAATCAGTTACAGTGTAGAAGCTTTTGGGGGGAGCTGGGAGCTGAAGGAGAAATAACTTGGGATGATTATTCTTTTTCAGTTTCTGCATTTTTATTTGCTAAATGCCATGAGCTGTGAGTCGCTGACTAATTTGCTAGTTTCGGGCTGGTATCCTTACTGTCAGATCTAATGGCCTGTCACTCAAGTGAGAGTGTCCTGCTGATAAAGCTTATACAGCATATTGAGGTGCATCAATGAATCTAGGCTCTCAGCCATATACATCGAAACTGATTGAGAGAAGTCATTTTCCAATCTCCACAAAGTAGTAACACTCCCCTTTCCACTAACATTTCATCGTGAGGGTCTGTATCGGAGACAGTGTGAGGGGAGGTGAAATGCCACAACAGAATTGATGAGGATTGAGGGTGGCACGGTGGCACAGTGGTTAGCACTGCTGCCTCACAGCGCCAGAGACCCGGGTTCAATTCCCGCCTCAGGCGACTGACTGTGTGGAGTTTGCACATTCTCCCCGTGTCTGCGTGGGTTTCCTCCGGGTACTCCGGTTTCCTCCCACAGTCCAAAGATGTGCAGGTCAGGTGAATTGGCCATGCTAAATTGCCCGTAGTGTCAGGTAAGGGGTAGATGTAGGGGTATGGGTGGGTTGCGCTTCGACGGGGCGGTGTGGACTTGTTGGGCCGAAGGGCCTGTTTCCACACTGTAAGTAATCTAATCTAATCTAAAAAAAAAGGATTGGGTAAGACTTCTGGATCTTGTTCGGCCTATCTGCCCACCTTGATTGGCCTCTTCCTTTTAAGATTTCCATAATCACTGAAACCCAACTAATGTTTTACCTGACTTGCCATAGAAACTTTTAAACCATCTCGAAAATCATTTGAAAGTGATTGACAATGCTAGAAATGTGAAATAAAAGCATAGAATGCTGGGCATAATCTGTGGATTCATCAACTTGTAAGAGAGGAACAACAATTTAATATTTTAGCTGTGGATTCTTCTTTGAAACTAGAAAGTGAGGGATAAGCAAGTACCTTCACAGAAATAAACAAAATAGTTGGGAGAAAATGAGTTAGCTGCCTAAGCAGTACCTTTTTGTAATATTGGAAAAAGGTAAAAAGTGCTGAATGATGCATAGAGCTAAAGTTACATGGAAACACAAGGTGCTATAACTCACCTCTGATCAGTCAGGTAACTGTGTAACATTTATGTTTTCAAGTGGTTTCCACTTCAAATGATGGCTGAGATTGAGGTTATTGCTCATTATTAGTTGTGTAGCTTTATCCACCTCAGCATACTGCTCTATGCATCTGCAGGTGTCTGTTCTATTTGTCAAGATAGAGTATATCACAAGTATTCTGTTCAATTTCAAGCATATGATAGGAGGATGATTTCTGTATTTTATGACAGATGTCATTACTTTTCGCACGGCGTGCAATCCAACCTCATCAGGGGAATAGTCAGGCTGAGGCACAGAAAACAAAAGGAAGTTTGGGGGAAGGCTTTTGACTTCAGTAGTCCTGAAACATGTAGTCACTCTTGTCAAAAGGTTTTATGAATATTGGCCATGAATGAACTGCCAGAACTCCCAAGTCTCCAGACTGCAGGATGTTTCATTTCTTAATCTGCTGCCAGTGAGGACCAGGGAATTTGCTTCAACCACTTTTGTTCCTTTAATCATGTCTTTGATTTCTGTGGTTCGATCAATCAATATCCAGCACTATCGAAAGAAGCAGTCACAGACGTAGAGCCTATTTCAGAATTCAGGTCTACTTTGTGTTGGCTCAGCTGGACTATGGGTTACAGAATTGTTTTGCTGGCACATTAATCATTAAACTCACCACTGCTGATAAAAATAGATAATACTCAACGGCAAACTGTGGGATACAGAATTTACTGTGATTTATTATACACATTTCTATCATGGATAAGTTAAATACTGCAGTTTTCTATTGTGTTTTGCTCATCATATTCATATATAATGTTTCCTCTTATTAACTAAGATCATTTCAATCTATATGAACTATGCTGGTTTACCTGTGATTATTATCATATCGATGGCACTTTAGTATTCCATAGTCATTGTTGTGAATTGCCTTTCCAGCTTTGAAGAGGCGTATCTTATGAATTCATTCATCCCTTTGCTGAAGATAACTGATTGCAGCACAGCGTTTTAACTCCAAGACTTGGTTTGCATGTTTTAATGTTCTCCAAAATAAATTATTTATTATAAAACAGTTCGCTTGTTGGAGTTTGTTCACTTTAGAGAAATATATCTCAAATAATGAATTCTTCACTGTTGCCAAATATTTTCTGATGTTAAATAATGGGTTCAGTTGCTCAAAGATCAGGCAAACCACTTAAGTCTGAGACTCCAGGTACTCCCTCCCCATCTGACTTCCAAAGCAGAACCCTCCATCTCCTCACACCACCTTCTCTCGGCATTCCCTCCATGCTACAAGACTCCAGATTTCCCTGTGACCTGGTGCTTCCACACTTTGATTCTGGGAACTACGTGTAGTCCCAGTACTGGCCACTGCTCACGTGGCACCACTAACACTACAGAGCTGCCAACCAATTGGATTTGCCAGCAATTCTGAGGTGGGACCTCTGCTTAAGTAAGGGTTGATGACAATTGGACTGTGAGATGATTGCAGAACCCACTGGTATCCTCAGTGGTGGGGTGAGAAACCTTGCTGTAGGTAAAATTTTGATCTCTGACAACACTTGTGGATACCACTATGCAGAGTCTGATGGTCAATGTCCCAGGTTCCAATGCAGTGCACGCAGAATCCTACTGATACCTAAGTATGGTAATGGGAGCCCAGAGTGAAGCCACGCAAGCTCAGCTTTGTATAAGCAGCTCAACCATTACCACCATAGCTGGAGATACAAGTGTTCACAGAGACTTTCACAGTCTCCAGCAACCTGTCCTCCAACAGATTACTGGGAGAGCTGAGGCTCTTGGCTGGAAGAGTGGCTGGGTGCAACATGAACCTTTTATCACTTTTTATGAATGACAATATTTGGCCTCCCATAACCACCTCAGCACACCAGAAAGAGTGGAAGCAGTACACGCATGAACTTACCATTAAAACAGCTCTGAGAGGGCTGCAACTACACATTGCATTTCATGGTTGGAATGTTCTCATCACCTTCATGTGGTATCTCACTAAACGCAGGTAAAACCAGAATCATTTTCAAAATTGAAATACGTATTTATTGAAAACGCTGAGAATGACCCTAAACTCTGATTTTGAGAAGCATAGTCATCTCATTGTCACAAGGCATTTACTTGCTACGTCATTTGCTATAGTAATGTAAATCACTTCCAGCAAACTGCAATGGTATCTTCATGAGGAATACTAACAGTTACTGATGGATGTAATTTAGATTTAACCATTGTTTCTTCATAAAACTTCATCTGAAAATTGGAGCTGGCTCTGTGGCAATGAACTGGAAAATGATACGATCTACTGCTTAGTTGAAACTGCGATTAAAGATCTGATGTTTTGTTTCGGGCTAATTCTTTGATACTTGCAACAGCCACAGCTGCCCAAATATATTGTGAATATTCCTTACTAGTTGTAGCTTCATGATTTATAAGGAAAGAAGTTATAGTGAGTGCCCTTTTAACATCAGTCAAAACAACTGACAACAAGAGCAATCACATATATTAAGTGGATGACCCAAGGGTCTTGTGACACAATGGTAGCTCCATTACCTCTGGGCCACGAGACCCAAGTTCAAATCCAAGCTGCTTCAGAAGTGTACAGTAACATCTCTGAACAGGTTGTTTAGAAAATAGATACAAAAATGAGAGTATGACCCATGATGAAAGATTAAAGAAGTAGAAGTTATACATGGTGCTGGCAGGTGAAACTAGATTGGGTTGGGATATCTGTTCGGCATGGATGGGTGGGACTGAAGGTTCTGTTTCCATGCTGTACATCTCTATGACTCTGTTACTGTGAAAGCAGATAAAACAGAAACCTCACTGGGTCACAGATGTTAATAAATGGCATAAAGATAAGATTAACTGAGAGTTCTGCTTCAAGCTAATAGAGATGGAGGACAATGCAGTAGTTAGTAATAAATTGAAACCACATGTTAGGAAGAACCCTTTATTTAAAGTATTCAGTTAACCTGTTGAATGGGTTTATATAGATAATAATAACAAAGACATAAGAAGAAATTTGAGTTATGGGGCTTTTGTGGTGGTGTTCCTACCTTTGAGGCAGAAGGCCTGAGTTTAAGTTGTACTTGCTTCAGACATGCATGATGACATCTAATAGCAGGTTGATTGAGAAAATGTCTAAAAGTGAGTTGAATTGCGAGGTTGGGAGAGTTCAGGCACTAAAAAGTTGAATTTCATTTGTCTGATTGCTTCATGCTTGTCCTTTTCCTCTTCTTAGAACAAGAACATCCTGTACATCTAGTTTTAAAATGTATTGTCTTCACATTTACCTAAAAGGTATCATAAAATAGCCAGAATTGGCAGAATTACAAGATCTTTTCTCCGATCTTTGAACTGCACAGGTGAATAAATATTAGGAAGGTCCATCTTAATATATAATATTTTCAAGTACTTCATATATAAATTGCCTCTATGCATTGCCTTGGAAGCTGTCCACTGTGTCCTTCAGCCAAGGGAATGGTGCAATATAGCTTGGCAAGAACCAATTATTTATCAGGTTTCCAATTAGGTGGAAGCTGAGCTCCTCAACTGTCTCGTAAGCAACCATTTGACTTATAGAAAAATACTATAAGCCTAGCTAAACTCTGGACTCAGTTACATGTTGAATATTCTGGTCCTTTCATGGGGTCAATGTTCTTAGTCATTGTGGATGCCACTTAAAAAGGCTGGATGTGCATAGAGTTCATTCATCAAACATGGGGATGTCGATAAGGAAACTATCAGCATCTTTTGCAATACACGGACTCCCAGAAGTATTGGTCACAGGTAACAATCATCATTTACCAGCAGGGAATTTGAGTATTTCCTAAAGTTGCATGGTATTCAACATATAAAGACAGCTCCATACCATTCATCAAACAATTGTCAGGCACAAAGAGCAGTCCACACTTCGAAGGCAGGCTTAAAGATCCAGCCTACAGCTTAGCTAGATACAAAACTACATTGGCTCCACTTTGATAATAGGACCGCCCACTCATGCAACTACAGAAATAGCTTCAGCAGAGTTGCTAATGCAGAGAAAACTAATAAATGTTTCTGAGGGTGCCTTCTGAAACCAGAAGTGCTGATTCTAACTGAGGGCCAGCTTTCACCAAAGTTCACCGCAGCAACCAAAAAGAGATTGGTAAATGTTTTAACAGCTCTTAATCAGAATTATTGAGAATTTGCATTACCCAGAACTACCATCCAGCATCAGGTAAATAGTAGCTCCACCTATTGGGTCATCCCAGAGAGAGTAACATGATCAAGGGGAGACGAGATTGTGACACAAAAGGCCTACTTTTATCATCTTCTTCTTTGTAGTAACCCATGACTGAGGATGAATTATTTCCATTTTGGTTTGATGTGTTCTTAGGTAGTTGACATGTCTAATGCATGATTGGCAGACTCTTCTGAAATAATTCCGCAGAGGCCGATGTCCCATCATCAGGTCACTTCTTAACACATGGAGAATCTGTGACACTGATCCTGCTCCCTCAGAGTCTTGTGTTTGGCATTGACATTCCTGATGCCATTTCACAGCCCTCAACCCCAACTCCCATGTCCTGGAAGATCAGATTTAACTTGATGTTGAGTTTTTTCTCCATTAGCAACTCTGATGGAGCCATCTCTGCAGTTGCATGAGTGGGCGGTCCTATTATCAAAGAGGAGCCAAAGTAGTTTTGTATCTAGCTAAGCTATAGGCTGTTTCTCCAAGCCTTCCTTCAAATGTGGACTGCTCTTTCTGCCTGACAATTGGATGATGGATGGTATGGAGCTGTCTTCATATGTTGAATGCCATGCAACTTTAGGAAATACTCAAATTCCCCGCTGGTAAATGTTGGCCTGTTAACTGTGAACAACACTTCAGGGAGTCCATGTATTGCAAAAGACGCTGACAGTTTCTCTATCATCATTCCCATGTTTGATGAATGAACTCTATGCAGATCCAGCCATTTTAAGTGGGCGTCCGCAATGACTAAGAACATTGACCCCATGAAAGGACCGGGATATTCAACATGTAACTGAGTCTAGAGTTTAGCTTGCCATTCCCATAAATGTGAGGGTGCTGTTGGCAGTAATTTTTGTCTTTGGTAGCACTCTGCACTGCGCCATCAATGCAGCTACATCTACCTCCAAGCCTGGTGACCAGACATAACACCAACATCTTCATTTTTGAGACCCTCTGGATGACCCTAGTGGAGTTCAGCCAGTATCTGGCAGTGACCTTTGCCCTTGATAATCACTTTTGTTCTGCATAATAGTTTGCTGCCCTCTACGGTGATTTGATCTCACTGAGTCCAAAAACATTTCAATTCTGGTTATGAAGGCCCTTTTGTTTCCTCCCATACTTACAGCTGTTACAGTTTTGTCAGAACTGGGTCTTTCTGTACCTAAAGTCTGATATTGCCAGCTGTGACTGGAAGTGTGTCAAGAAAAGTTAAAACCATTACAGGCTCTTCCAGTGGTGGGACTACCTGTGGTGTATCTGCCAGTGGCAGGCAGATCAATGCTTCTGCATTTGCTAATTGGCCTCCTGGACAGGGTTCCTCCTTTGTAATTATAGACACTCTGTATTAGAGTCCACTATTGATTTTAGCCTCAAGCTATGGGGCAGCACTGACTTGTCCTCTTTGAGTAGACCTAGCAGGGGTTTGTGATCTGTTATTACGACAAATTTTCATCCATAATGCTATTGGTGAAACATCCTGACTCCAACTGTGACTGCCAAATTTTCCTTCTCTGCTGGGAAAATTTACACTCTGCAAATGCCAAAGTCCTGGATGTAGACGCTACTGGGCGCTCATCTTCATTGGTCCATCTATGAGCTAATTCTACCCCGCTGCCATATGGGAAGGCATCACATGTCAATACCAGATCTGGCTTGGAATAGTGTTCCAACCCTTTAGAGGATGATAGCTATTTCCTCATTTCACTGAAGGCTATGCCTTGGCTACCTGACTGTTTCCAAGGCTGATGCTTTTAAAAGAGTTGATGCAAAGATGCCATGATGGAGGCCAGGTTAAGTTTGAACTTTCCATAATAATTTACCAGCCCAAGGAAAGACCTAAGCTCTAGTACAGTTGAGCAAGTTGGGGCACCTTTAATCATCATCCTCATTTTATTTTCTAACATGTGTAACTTGGTCTTGTCAACTTTGTAGCCAGAGTATGTCACTTTGGGTGCCTGGAACATGCATTTTTTTTTCCCTTTCTAAGGCATATGCCCATCTGGCAGAAACATCTAAGGGCAAAGTATAAGTTCTTGAAGTGTTCCTTATTGGTCTTCCCTGTTATTCGCACATCATCTAGATAAATGGAGACCTGGGGTAGACCTTGTGAAATGTTCTCCATTGTCTGCTGAAAAATTGCACAGGCTGATGATATCCCAAACTCTTATATATTAGTACTTGCCCTTATGGGATTTAATTATACTATACTTCTGGGAATTCTCATCTAACTACAATTGCAAGCACATGTGGCTCATCTCCAGCTTCATGAAGGACAGCCCCCTGCTAACTTTGCATTTAAATCCCCTATCCAAGGGATTGGGTATTTAGCCACATGTGAAAAGTGATGACTGTTTGTTTAAAATCTCCACAAAGGTGAACCAACCCATCAGGCTCCACAATCAGTATGACGGGTGCTGCCCATTCCGTAAGGTAGACTATTTAGATGGTTCTATTGTTTTCCAGCCTTCTGATTTCTGCCTTTAATGTTCCCATAAGGCAAATGACATTGGACAGACCTTGGAGAATCATGTAATTACTTCCTGGTCAACATGTAAGGTGGCCTTGGCTCCTTTGATAGTCCCCAGGTCTTCCTATAAAACTTCTGGGTACTTAATTGGGACTTTACTCAGGCAGCCATTTTCTAACTGAACAATGTTGAGCTAATCTAGGTGAATATTTCTCAACCAATTTCACCCCATCAAGCTTGAGCCTTTTACTCAGATCCAGTAGTAACTGAACCAGCTGCATCTTATAAGAGTCCGGAACCAAAGTTGTACTTTTAATCTGTAAAGCTTCCCTGCTATAGATTCTTGAATTACCAAGCAAAACTGATAGCATCTCAGACTTAGAGGAGGCTTGGAATTGTAATATTCCTTTACTAAATTCATCAACTCTTGAAAGGTTTTAGTGTCTGGTGCCTCAGGGAAAGTTAAGCTCCTAATAACAGGTCATAGAGTCAGAGAGATGTACAGCATAGAAACAGACTCTTCAGTCCAACCTGTCCATGCTGATCAGATATCCCATACCAATCTAGTCCCACCTGCCAGCACCTGGCCCATATCTCTCCAAACCCTTCCTATTCATATACCCATCCAGATCCCTCTTAAATGTTGCAATTGTACCAGCCTCCACCACATCCTCTGGAAGCTCATTCCATACACGTACCACTCTCTGTGTGAAAATGTTGCCCCTTAGGTTTCTTTTATATCTTTCCCCTCTCACCCTAAACCTGTGCCCTAGAGTTCTGGAGTCCTCCACCCCAGGGAAAAGGCTTTGTCTATTTATCCTATTCATGTCCCTCATGATTTTATAAACCTCTATAAGGTCACCCCTTAGCCTCCAATGCTCCAGGTAAAACAGCCCCAGTCTGTTCAGCCCCTCGCTATAGCTCAAATCCTCCAACCCTGGCAACATCCTTGCAAATCTTTTCTGAACCATTTCAAGTTTTACAACATCTTTTTGATAGGAAGGAGACCAGAGTTGCATGCAATATTCCAACAGTGGCCTAAGCAATGTTCTATACAGTCGCAACATGACCTCCCAGCCCCTGCACTCAATACTCTGACCAATAAAGGAAAGTGTACCAAACACCTTCTTCACTATCCTATCTACCTGCAACTCCACTTTCAAGGAGCTATGAACCTGCACTCCAGAGTTTCCTTGTTCAGCAACATTCCCTAGGACTTTACCATTAAGTTTATTAGTCCTGCTAAGATTTGCACTTCGCATTTATCTGAATTAAACTCCATCTTCCACTTCTCAGCCCATTGGCCCATCTGATCAAGATTCTGTTGTAATCTGAGGTAACCTACTTCACTGTCCACTACACCTTCAAATGTTGGTGTCATCTGCAAAGTTACTAACTGTACCTCTTATACTCGTATCCAAATCATTTATACAAATGATGAAGAAGTGGACCCAGCACCGATCCTTGTGGCACACCACCGGTCACAGGCCTCCAGTCTGAAAAACAACCCTCCACCACCACCCTCTGTCTTCTACCTTTGAGTCAATTGTGTATCCAAATAACTAGTTCTCCCTGTATTTCGTGAAATCAAATCTTGCTAACCAGTCTCCCATGGGGAACATTGTCGAACGCTTTACTGAAGTCCATATTGATCACATCTACCACTCTGCCCTCATCAATCCTCTTTGTTATTTTTCAAAAAACTCAATCAAGTTTATGAGACATGATTTCCCATGCACAGAGCCATATTGACTATCCCTATTCTGTCCTTGTCTTTCCAAATACATGTACATCCTGTCCCTCAGGATTCCCTCCAACAACTTGCCCACCATCGATGTCAAGTTCACTGGTCTATAGTTCCTTGGCTTGTCCTTACCACCTTTCTTAAACAGTGGCACCACGTTAGCCAACCTCCAGTCTTTTGGCACTTCACCTGTGACTATCAATGATACATATAGTTCAGTAAGAGGCCCAGCAATCACTTCTCTGGTTTCCCATAGGGTTCTAGGGTACACCTGATCGGGTCCTGGGGATTTATCCACCTTTATGTATTTCAAGATATCTAGCACTTTCTCCTCTGTAATGTGGACATTTTTCAAGATGTCACCATCTATTTCCTCTTCCATGTCCTTTTCCAAAGTAAATGTTGATGCAAAATACTCGTTTAGTATCTCCCCCATTTTCAGCAGCTCCACACAAAGGCCGCCTTGCTGATCTTTGAGGAGCCCTACTCTCTCCCTAGTTACCCTTTTGTCCTTAATGTATTTGTAAAAACCCTTTGGATTCTCCTTAACTCTATTTGCCAAAGCTTTCTCATGTCCCCGTTTTGCCCTCCTGATTTCCCTCTCAAGTATATTCCTACTTCCTTTATACTCTTCTGAGGATTCCTGTCCAAACCTGACATAAGCTTCCTTCTTTTCCTTAACCAAACCCTCGATTTCTTTAGTCATCCAGCATTCCCTATACCTACCAGCCTTTCCTGTCACCCTAACAGGAATATACTTTCTCTAGACTCTTGTTATCTCATTTCTGAAGGCTTCCCATTTTCCAGCCGTCCCTTTACTTGCAAAAATAGCCCCCAATCAGCTTTTGAAAGTTCTTGCCTAATACGTCAAAATTGGCCATTTTCAAATTTAGAACTTCAAATTTTAGATCTGGTCTATCCTTTTCCATCACTATCTAAAAACTAATAGAATTATGGTCACTGGCCCCAAAGTGCTCCCCCACTGACACCTCAGTCACTTGCTCTGCTTATTTCCCAAACGTAGGTGAGGTTTTGCACCTTCTCTAGTAGGTACATCCACATACTGAATCTGAAAATCTTCCTGTACATATTTAACAAATTCGTCTCCATCTAAACCCTTAACACTATGGCAGTCCCAGTCTATGTTTGGAAAGTTAAAATCCCCTACAATAGGCACCTTATTATTCTTACAGATAGCAGATATCTCCTTACAAATTTGTTTCTCAATGTCCACAAGTTGTCAGGAAAATTACTTGTTGCATTTTATCTACCCTAATGTCATTTCCCTGGACAAAATAATGCATTCTTTCCACATACTGGGCCCAGTCTTTGATTGAGTTGAGCTTCCCAAATAAGGGCATAATGCCAGAAAGATTTACCCCAACTCAAAGACTACTGTAGCGTGCAGATTTCTTTAGGAGCATGCTTTTCTCTCATCACCACTGTACTGACTCCATAGAGGCCAGTATTGTGTCACCAAGCCACTCTTTATTTACAGTAGAGAGTCCTTGACACTGATCCAACGCCCTTGGTGCCAGCTGTGAACAGTATGTCTGACACTCCTGTTTTTAATCAGTCAGCCAGAGCTCCCTGATTGGATCAGATTAACAGCCCCAATCAGGGAACTCATATTTTATGATGTCCACTGGCTGACCTTGTTACAACCACTGCGGTAAATTTGAAACAAACACAATAAATACAAGAGAGACTTAACAGGTCTGGCAGCATTTGTGGAGAGAGAACCAGAATCGAATTTTGGAGTCCAATGTGACTCTTCAAAACTGCTTTAATTTGGCTAATTTTATTTGTAGTAAGCTGTGATTCATTGTGGTTGAAGCAAAACTCATATTCCTGATGTTCTGAGCGGTCTGTGAAAATGATCAGATTGAGGGTATATCCAGCACTAAAGTAACAGTGCTATATACAGTCAAGCCTCTAGGCACCCAAATAGAGGATGCTTAAAAATCAGAATTATACATGACAACAGTTACCTATCTTAATATTGTGGCCTCATGCTGATTTGCTAACAGTACAGAAGACAATTGCGTAATTGCAAGCACATATCAAAACAACAAAAGTGTCTTAAAATCCATAAGCTGCGACACCAGCTGATTGAGTGAAATCACATCCATCATGTAAGGTTGCTGTTGGTCTGCCAAAGCTTGTTGAGTTTGGCGGTGAAGGCTACTGGAGGAAAGCTTTTGACATGTGGGATTTAATTGTGATGCTTCCCAACAAAGGAAATACCTGTGTGCTAGTAGTGGCCACAAAGAGGGTTCTTGCTTCCTTGGAAGAAAAGTTGGATGTCCTATGCATTAGGGCACATACATTTGTTTTTTAAAAATCGCCAAACCATCTTTGGGGTTTCAAGTTTCAATTTAAGTCTGAACTCCCCTGACTTGCCAAATTTCCCCAAAGTGCATTGGGTCTCATCGAGGTTGAAGAAGCAAGAGTGATGTCATAGAGTCATGCAAAAGTCGATCTCATGTAAATGTTGACTCCTTATTTTTCGCTAAAACATCTTGTATTTTCCATGTATCTTGTGTAAAAGTTGACCCTACCATATCACATTATAAAGCTCTTACAAAGGAAATTGCATGTTCCCATTAACCCACTTAAACAAAATCATATTCATTCATTCATACTGGTAACTCATTGCTCTTTGATTGCTATATTGCTTCTCAATTGATTCATTCATTCATTCATTCATAACTCTACTTAGCCCACTTGGTTTACTACTGCACATTTTAATTCATTCATTTATTCAGATCAGTACTAAGTCTTTTGGTACTTATCGCACTTTGTTCACTTAACATTCAAAATAATATCATTAAAAAGTTAATCATTTTAATTGTGCCATTATATCTCTGAATATTAGCTACACATATCTTTAATTTTTTGACAAATGTGTTAATGTTGCTGAGGTTCATAACATACGAGAGTAAATGGAAGGATGGAAGGGAAATGGAAGAATTTGGCGGGAAAGTTCAAGACTCTTACATTCAGAATTTAATAAATGTTTCACTTTAAGTGTGCCATTATACCAGGACATGACGATGTTGAACAGTGTGATTTTGCAGGATTCCAATGAATCTTTTACATGTTAAACTTTTGTACAGGTATGTATAAATAAAATTCACTATCAGTAATTCATTCTTGTTCCTCTTGCTTTTATCCGGTAATTTCCTTTACTGTAATTCATTATGTATTTCTTCTTTACCTGGGAGGAGTTTTGCAATTAAATCGACTTCTGCTAATAATACATTATTTCGAACTGAAGCATAAACGTTAGCCCCTCAAAATTAGTCCCTCATGTAGTAGTCGGCCCTATAAATTGAACCTTTAAAAATAGTCTAATAAATTTGACTTTTACATGAGTATATGCACCATATATTGTAAGGAGTTCCCAGTCTGTCCATGCCCCTATCTGCACTGATGGAACTGATAGAAGCAGTTGCAGTTCTCTCTTTCCACAAAGCCACTCAAAATTCCATGCATGACCAAGTCTAACATAATTGGATCCTGGCAGACTTTTCAACTGATCCACTGGATTCCCATCAGATTTCTGACAGAAATCCATTGCCATAATTGAAAAAATTCAGGGCCATGGTTTTTCTAGCAGGTAAAATTTAGTTAATATTTATTTATGCTTGATATTGGTGTGTTTATTAATTTTGTTTTCAAAGGCCATCTTTCTGGCTTGGCTATAGCAATGGTAGTGAATTGCAACTCCAAAATTGTGACTTTAAATCATTCTATAAAAAGATGTGACTCTGAATTACTTTTCCTGGTAATGTATAGGTTCAAACTATAAAAACTAACAAGTAAAAGAAATAAGTGGTTCACTGATGTCTTTCACAGAAGGGCCTACTATTGAACCATGACTCCACTGTATGATTAACTGTTAATGCCCTCCAATATAGTCAATCTGCCTTTACAAACTATTTTTTTCAGAAGAACAGAAATTGTTGTCAACTTGGGGCAAGTAGGAATAAGCAAGAAGTGCAAGCTTACCATTATCACCCACAACCTTAACAACAGGTATGTGGGCCGTGGAAGCCCAGTTGCAAAGTTAAGAAAGCACACATAGAAGAAATGGAAAATACACAAAAATAGGGGATTGTTTTGCCAAAATGTAAAATAGCACAAGTGTATTTTTTCATTATTATTCCTTTATGTAATGAATGTGTCATCGGCAAGGCCAATATTTGTTGCCAATTTCCCATTTGCACTTGCGAAGATGATGGTGAGGCACTTCTTACACTATAGTCCATCTGGTGTAGATATGCTTACAGTGCTGTTAGGAAGGGAAGACCAGGATTTGACACCGTGACAATGAATTAATGGTGATAGTTCCAAGTCAAATGGTGTGTGGCTTAGAGGGGAACTTGTAGATAGTGGTCTTCCTGTCTTGCCCTTCTAGAGGGCAGATGTTGTGGTTTGGAAGGTGCTGTCACAGTTACTGGAAATCTGTGATAGCAATATAATGGATTCAATACAGTAGCCCTGATTTTCTGAGGCCCATTCCTTGCACTGTAAATCTGTGATAGGTAGGCATCATCAAAAAATTGATTCTCCACCTCCGTGATCCTAATCTTAAAATATCAATTCTATTGTTTAATGAATTGCAAATAACAAATTGCTGAGTTAATGTTTATCTTTTAACAACAACCAGAGACCAAAGGTAAGTAACTATGTCTGAGTTATGGTTATTATTATTATTATTATTATTATTATGGTATTCTTAATTTGGAGGAAAATGCTACAAGGAGCCTAGCTTTTGCTCATAATTACTTCGCAACTCCTACCATTTCTGTTAACTTACTATGGAAACATTTAAGATGCTGGAGTTCATTAAATTATTTTGTGGAAACATTATTCACTTTACCAGATGTGTTTTCTTTCCTGTTCTCAGTAAATAGATGTTTAAAAACTTTTGTTGACTCTTTAGGTTTAGTTTTGACTGACTTCCTACAACAACTGAATAGAACAGATGGTCAGATAGTTTCAAAAACCAAAGTGAAATGCTTTTTAACACTTGATGGCTTATATTTTGAAAATCATAAGACTTGATTTTGCTGAGAGTATGAGACTGTGAAGAATCTGACCCAGCACCAGAGCTGTCCATGGTTTTCCAACAGCTTCGGAATGTAGACTTTTATCAACTGCTGTAGTATGGAGAACTCTCAAAGCCATCCCCTAAATCACTTCAGATTGCTGCTTCTCTACCTGTCCTGAAAAATTCTCTTTCACGTTTGTCTTTCTAATCATGTCTTCATACGCCCCTTGGGTGTTTCCATTGGCGCCGGTGGGTGTTGTAACCATAAAAGCACTAAAGTAATGAGCTGTGTTCATTCTTATCAGATCACATCATTTGTTTTCTCTGTTTGTGCCATTCAGTGATACTTCTTTCATGTTGATTTAGGGAATAGAATGATCCTTTTCCACTGTTTAAGTACCTACTCTTGTGAAAAATGAAGCAATCTGATTCACATTTAAGTAGACCACCGACCTATTGAATTGAAATTTATTGGTGGGGTATTCCTCATGCACGGGTTAAAAAATATGCATGAAATTCCAGTACCAGTATCTCAATTATTGTGCTTAGGAATTTAATACTGACAAATTAATTAGTCAGTGCATTGAATGTCATGAATAGAGGAAATTCAATCCCTTTGAGATAAAAACAAGGACGTGGTCCTTTCCCTGTCAAGTGACCTTGAGTCTGCACAGCAATTGTAGATGACTACTATCAATACTTCTGAAATCGCATTTTATTTCCATTTCTATGTTTGTGAGTACATCCATGCCCAGATCAAAATGAAAGTTGGATGCTGAAAGTTAATTGGGTCAATGCTCCTTTATTGTAGAGAAGAGGAGAGAGTAACTACCCCATGATATTAAGACAGAATTTGACATTGTCATTCACACCCACATTCCACAAGCAAAATAAAAAATATAAATTGATGCTCCAAATCTGTCAGTCAAGATTACTTTTTATTCTAGTTAAGATGGCACACTCTTCTGGTCTCTGATCTTATATTTAGTGACTAAAGTATGAAGAACAACTGATCAGGTTCAATTTGTCAAGTCTACTGACAGTAAAAACCAAAAGATTTACTCTCATGATCAAATAAGATTTGGACAAAAAATGCACCTCTCTGAGTTTTTCACTCAATGCAAACAAATATGGATTGTGCGTGATCAGGGCCGATTGACAGTCCAATGAGTTAAGGTAATAAATGTGAAAGCAGTAGGCCCAACATTTTAATTTGCAAGCAATAACATAGCTTTAGGCACAAAAGCAAAAATCTGTATTTCAGCAACATAAAGTTTCAATAATGTGGCTAAATATTATGGGGTAATTTTTCATCTGTGTGTCATTAAAGACTTTTGTGTAATCATTAACTAATGCATCCCTTCAACTGTTGCCAAAATGGGGGTGCAACAACAGGATGATTCATAGCTGGCAGGAAGCTAAATCACCCAATTAGGAATCACCCATCATAATACCAGTCTGGTACATTAGCCATCAGGAAATGACTCTCTTCCTTGGATAAAATATCAAAAGAATAATAATCCCAGTATGCGGTTCAAAATGTTGCAACAAAATGGTACACCAGTCCTAAATTTGCAATCAGCGACAAAGAAAGAATCACTAGCTGTGCTGGCATATCTCATAACTCCTGTGACAAGAATTCTAACTCTTGACATATTGTACTGAGGTTTGTTGGGGATTCCCAGCATCAAACTTCAGTGATGTCAATTATCTGTCCAAACGGCCAATCACAATAAAATGTTCTCACAGACAGCCAAGTGGGAAAATAAATCCTGTGATATCATCAAATTATGTTTTAGACGTGTTAGAGAGAATTGAGTAAAAATTGTGACATACACATGGGATTAAAGTAGAAACTAAAAATTCGTGAAACATTTTTAGTGGAAAATTTATATGATCAGGTTTGAATAAAAACCGAGAATTTGTGAATGCTGGGAAACAGAAATTGCTCGAAAAAAAAAACTCAGCAGGCCTGGCAGCATCTGTGGAGAGAATAAGCAAAGAACAAAGGAAATTTACAGCCCAGGAACAGGCTTTTTGGCCCTCCAAGCCTCAGCTAATCCAAATCCTCTGTCTAAACCTATTATCCAATTCCTAAGCATCTTTACCCCTCTGCTCCCCACCTACTCATGCACCTGTCCAGACACACTTTAAATTAATTTAACTATGCCTGCCTCTACTACCTCTGCTAGCAACACATTCCAGGCACCCACCACTCTCTGTGTAAAGTATTTGCTGCATACATCCCCCCCCTTAAACCTTTCACCTCTCACCTTGAACGCATGACATCTTGTTATTGAATCCCTCACCCTGGGAAAAAGCTTATCTCTATCTACCCTGTCTATACCCTTCATGATTTTGTTGACCTCAATTTGGTTCCCCCTCAATCCCCTTTTTTCTAATGAAAACAATCATCTCTATCTACCCTGTCTATATCCTTCATGATTTTGTCGACCTCAATTTGGTTCCCCCTCAATCCCCTTTTTTCTAATGAAAACAATCATAACCTACTCAACCTCTCTTCATATCTAGTGCCTTCTTTACCAGGCAACATCCTCGTGAAGGTCTTACGAGGAAAGGTTGAGAGACAAGGGTCTATTCTCACCGGAAAGAAGAAGGCTAAGAGGGGATTTGATAGAGACATACAAGATGATCAGAGGATTAGATAGGGTAGACAGTGAAAGTCTTTTTCCTAGGATGATGACGTCAGCTTGTACGAGGGGGCATAACTACAAATTGAGGGGTGATAGATTTAAGACAGATGTCAGAGGCAGGTTCTTTACGCAGAGAGTGGGAAAGGCGTGGAATGCCCTACCTGCTAATGTAGTCAACTCAGCCACATGAGGGAGATTTAAACAATCCTTAGATAAGCACATGGATGGTTTTGGGATAGTGTAGGGGATGAGCTGAGAATAGTTTACAGGTCGGCGCAACATCGAGGGCTAAAAGGCCTGTTTTGCGCTGTATTGTTTTATGTTCTATGTTCTCTATGTTTTAAACCTCCTCTGCATCCTCTCCAAAGTGTCCACATCCTTTTGTTAATGTGGCAACCAGAACTGTACACTGTATTCTAAATGCGGCCGAACCAAAGTCTTGTATGATTTTAACATGACCTGCCAGGTCTTATACTCCATACCCCATCCGATGAAGGCAAGCATTCCATATGCCTCCTTGACCATATACCTCCTTATCCGCCTGTGCAGCCACCTTCAGGGTACAATGGAGCTGAACTCCCAGATCTCTCTGTTCATCAACTTTTCCCAAGGCTCTTCTGTTTACAGTTTAGTTTGCTCGAGAATTAGATTTCCCAAAATGCATCACCTCACATTTGCCTGGATTGAACTCCACCTGCCACTTCTCCCCCCAACTCTCCAGTCTATCTGATTAGCTTCCCTACAGTATGGAAACAGGCCCTTCAGCCCAACTAGTCCATACTGACCCTCCGAAGAGTAACCCACCCAGACCCACTCCCCCTAACTAATGTAGCTAACTCTACGGGCAATTTAGCATGACCAAGACACCTAACCTGCACATCTTTGGACTGTGGGAGGAAACTGGAGCACCCAGAGGAAACTCACGCAGACACGGGGAGAATGTGCAAACTCCACACAGACAGTCGCCCGAGGCTGGAATTGAACCCGGGTCTCTGGTGCTGTGAGGCAGCAGTGCTAACCACTGAGCCATGTGCTGCCCTAACTATATTATTCTGTATTCTTTGACAGTCCCCTATGCTTTCTGCTACACTACAATCTTCATGCCATCTGCAAACTTGCTGATCAGACCAACAATGCCCTCTTCCAGATCATTCATGTATATCACGAACAACAGTGGCCCCAGCACTGATCCCTGTGGAACACCACGGGTCACCTTTCTCCATTTTGAGAAATTCCCTTCAACTACTACTCTCTGTCTCCTGTTGCTCAACCAGTTCTTTATCCACTTAACTAGAACACCCTGCATACCATGTGACTTTACTTTCTCCATTACCTTATCAAACACATTACTAAAGTCCATATATATGACATCTACAGCCCTTCCTTCATCTATCAACTTGGTTGCTTCCTTTCTGTTCTTCAGTTGGTCAGGCACGATCTACCCTGCACAAAACCATGATGCCTATCACAGATAAGACCATTTGTTTCCAAATATAAATAGATTTTATCCCTCAGGACCTTCTCCAGCAACTTCCCCACCACCAACGTCAGACTCACTGGTCTATAGTTACCTGGAATATCTCAACTACCCTTCTTGTACAGGGGGACAACATGAGCAACCCTGCAGTCCTCTAGCACCTCACCTGTGTTTAAAGGATGCCCCAAGGATATCTGTCAGGGTCCCAGCTATTTCCTCTCTTACCTCCCTCAGCAACCTGGGATGGATCTCATCCAGTCCTGGGGATTTGTCCACCTTAATATCCTTTAGCCAACCCAACACATCTTCCCTCCTTATGTCAAAGCAATCCGGACTAAACAAACTTCTATCTCTAATTTCAGCATTAATCACCTCCCATTCCTCAGTGAACACTGGTGCAAAGTAATCATTGATAAACTCACCCATTTTCTGAGGTTCGACACACAACCTTCCTTCCTTATCCTTTAGTGGACCAACCTTTCTCTGGTTACCTGCTTGCTTCTTATGTAAGAATAAAAGACCTTGGGATTCTCCTTAATTCTGCTTGCTAAAGTTATTTCATGACCTCTTTTAGCCTGCTTGATTCCTCGTTTAAGATTGGTCTTGATATTCCTCCAAGTCCCATTCTGTTCTTAGCTGCCTGGACCTTATGTGCTTCCCCTTTCCTCTCGGTTAGTCGCACAATTTCTCCTGTCATGCACAGTTCATGAATCATGCCTTTTCTATCCCTTGCTTTCAAAAGGACATGCCTATCCTGCACTATCTTCAACCCATCTTTGATATGTCAAATGTGGGTTTTCCTTCAAAAAGCTGTGTCCAATCCACATTTCCCAGCTCCTGCCTAATTTTGATAATTGGCGTTGGCCCAACATTTCTGATCCTTTCTCAGAATGTGTTCCTCAGTTGTTTTTCAGCTTTTAAATATTTGACAATTAATTATATGGCATTTAACAAATATGAAATTATTACCTCAGGCCCAGAACAGTTATTGGGTAATATTTATTATCTGGAAAATAATTACAACACCAATTAAGCTTGACTGAAAATGACTTGTTTTTATGTATTTTTTTACAGCAATTAGTGAGCTTTAGGGGAAGTTCACTCCAAATGCATTGATTTGGCTAATGGCTCAGGGCAGTGGGGTGGAATGGAGGATAGGGGCATGGTTGGGGTAGTGTGAGAATCTGCAGTGGAACCTGTAACAATGCAATGAATGACAGAAAGCAAGTTCAGGATTGCTGTGATAATCTGCATTTATGCTGATTCCTGAAGTGGCAGTCAAATTTAGAAGATCATGAGAGAGAATTGTGATGATTTGCCATCAGACCTCCCTCAAATTCGGGACAATTAAAATTGAGGATTGATTTTCTGACATGAAGTGAGTAAGCATTGTGGAAGAGATACTATTGAGGAGAGTGATGATCTTTCTAATGGTAGAGTATCCCTTTGTCTACATTTCGATGGCCAGAGAGTTGTTGGAGCACTGGCGTTGTGTGTCGGGATCATGTAGAATTCTTGACACAGCTGACTCCATGGCAATTGCCTGAGAAATTGAATCTTCCAATGGGTAAATTTTCTGTGTCAAAACCATTCCAAAAATGTCCCTTAATCTCAGATACTTTGGTGGATTACTGAATTACGTTCAGTGGATATGCGGCAAAGGTTAGAGGATTAAAAACCTATTCTAACTCCTGGGAAACTACCACCTCACCACTCCGTCCACCCTCCCCCAGCTGTACCTCACCTGACCCCTTATAACGCTCCTCAACCCTCCCAACCAGTACCCCCCCCCACTCCAACCAGACCATCAGGAGCCGTTCCACACCCTCATTTCATCTCCCCCAACTCTTCCAACCTGTCAGATCTAACATACACTCCCAACCCCAGCAGTCTGACCTTCCACAGACTGGACAACCCTCCCTACATGTTGTAACCAATATTCTTCATTCCTGACAATGCACTGGTTTGACCCAATTAACCTCCTGCCAAATACTGTAAAGCTTCCTGACACTCCCTCATGCAGGCCTGATCCTCATAGCTCCCAAATTGAATTCCTATCTTCCTGACTCCCATTCTGCACATAAATACCTCCTCCTGGAAGCTTGATCCCTCTGGGTCTGACACAGCATTCTACTGCCACCTGTTGGACCTGATACCACCTCCTTACTGCCACCCTGACAACCCTGTGACCACCTCCCCTAGTGACTCAGTCACTTAGCTGGCACCCTGAAATCCTACCGACCTCGACCGTCTGCACAGTGGCTCAGTGGTTAGTACTACTGCCCCATAGCACTAGAGACCTGGGTTTTATTCCAACCTCGGGTGACTGTGCGAAATTTGGACATTCTCTCTGCATCTGTGTGGGATTCCTTCGGGTGGTCCGGTTTCCTCCCACAGTCCAGAGATGTCCTGGTTAGAAGGATTGGCCATGCCAAATTGCCCCTGGTGTCCAGGAATGTACAGGTTAGATGGATTGGCCATGGCAAATGCAGGGCTAGAGGAGTAGGGTGGTGGGTCTGGGTTGGATGTTTTTCAGAGGGTTGGAGTGACTCAATGGGCCAAATGGCCTGCTTTCGTACAATGGGGTATAAATGATTCTCACCCACCTGCTATGACAGTAACGTCTCATACTTGACATCCTACTCACCTGATACTTCACCCACCTGGCACACTACCCCTTTCAATTACCTGTCACCCTAATCCCCACACTTATCTCACATACTTATCTTTTCATAACAGCTGTCAAAGTGACTGGCTGTCAACCTGGAGGTTTAAATCTCAGCACGTTGACTGCTGCAAAATATGGCATTTTCTTTGCTGCTCGATGCATGCATTCCTGCCCAGGCTCATAACAGGAGCCCCCACTCAGGAATCTCAATGCAGAAGACACTTGAAGGTAAATGGATAAGTTTTAATCTGATGAAAATCAGAAACAGTGTTTTTGACCTTCATAAGAAAATCTGCACAATTATTTCACTCAAAGTTGGAACGAAATTACAGGGCTAAATTTCAGTCGTGTGCTTTATGAATGAAAGACTACTCTTGGTATATTGGGGCTCAGCTTGTTTTCTGAAAAAGCACGAGGTGGAGGTTATAAAATGGGTGGCACAGTGGCTCAGTGGTTAGCACTGCTGCCTCACAGTGCCAGGGACCCAGTTTTGATTCAAGCCTTGGGCGACTGTCTGTGTGGAGTTTGCAAATTCTCCTTATGTCTGTATGAGTTTGCTCTGGTTTCCTCCCACAATCCAAAGGTGTGTATGTTAGATGAATTGCCTTTGCTAAATTGCTCGTAGATTTCGGGGATGTGTAGGTTAGGTGCATTAGTCAGGAGTAAATATAGGGTGGGGGGAATGGGTCTGGGTGAGTTACTCTTCAGAGAGTTGGTATGGACTTGTTGAGCCGAAGGGCTTGTTTCCACACTGTAGGGATTCTATGATCTCCAAAGATTCTTTCAGACACTTACATTATTTGGGTCAAAGGCTGCCAATGCAATGGATTGCATTAAAATTTAACTGTGGTTTCCTCCCACAGTCCAAAGATGTGCAGGTTAGGCGAATTGGTCATGCTAAATTGCCCATAGTGTTAGGTAAAGGGGTAAATGTTGGGGAATGGGTGGGTTGCAGGTCGGTGTGGACTTGTTGGGCTGAAGGGCCTGTTTCCACACTATAAGTAATCTAATCTAAAAAAAAAATTGAGCCATAATGGCAGCTCGCAAGACAATAACATTGACATTGTTTGGCTCAGCTGATCATAAATATTGAGTAAACGGAATTCTCTTTTGCCATATTGAGGATTATGGGGGAGTTCCTTGGACCTGGGGACTCTTTTCAAATCTAATTGATTGCTGTGTCCTGGCAAATGTTCACTGGTTGTCCATAAGAAATAGGATGAACAGACTACTTCCAGCAAACAATGCACCTGGGATGTGACTTATGGATTTTTGCATAACCACTTGACCAATGTTAGTGCTATCCCTCACTGGCAATGACAATACATTATGAGCATGATGCTTATAAGATTCTTATGCTTTGGAGCTGTGTCTTTAACTTAGAGTATAATTAAGGGGGTCACATGACCTGCTGCAAGATCTGCCTGACCACAGACCTGAGTGATGTGGCTATTAAAAATGAAAGGAAGACTTGATTGATTTGCTGTAAAAAAAAAGGTGCAAGGGATTCACACTTTGAGAAAGTGGCAGCAGCGTCTCTCTCTACTTAGACTTCTATTTAGCCTAGTGGTCTTTAAAATCCCGGGTAGGTAATGGAAATGTCAGTTTATGGAAAGTTGTTTTAACTGTCAATTTACTTCCAAATTACAAGAGATTTGTTTTGTGGTCTCAAGGATAACCAACCAGCCAGACACAATGCCCATGTGATTCACATTGTCATGGAGATGAGAAGGTTGTCTAAAACATTCATGGAAACTCTCAGACACAGACAGTGTGCTGGGAAGAAGAGACGAGGAACAGTTCGCGGTTCGCCATACACAAGTTCAGATGAGAGTTCATGGAATTGGACAGACACCGTTGATGGGGATTTGAAACAAACCTGGAGACTTGACAAAACCTAGTGCTAGTGGGGAAATCAGAAAATAGAAGTCATGAAAGATGGTCATGGGATTAAAAATGACTAGCTTAGGCAATGAAAGGAGCAAACGTAAATTCTTGGCACCAAGAATTGAATCTCCACTTAAGGTACAACGCAACGTATAATTCTGATGCGGAATTTTTGATTACATTAAAAGGGGAATTCAAATTGGTAGCTCAAAGTATTCCAGATGAAGGGCTTATGCCTGAAACATCAATTCTCCTGCTCCTTGGATATTGCCTGACCTGCTATGCTTTTCCAGCGCCACACATTTCAACTCTGATTTCCAGCATCTGCAGTCCTCACTATCTCCCAGCTCAAAGTATAAATCAATTACACAAATAGGTGTTTAGTCAGTGTGTTATTAATTTGCCTGTTACAGTAAAAGTCTTCAAACACAACATATATTTGTGTCACCCTTTCAGCTTTTAATTGGAAGTTCAAATTTCTTGCTGAAATTTAACATTTGCTATGGAGGTCACAGCACATCTAACAGAAAATGTATTATTTTTATAGCTAGTGTCCACTGACACTGTCTTTGGTGGAGTGGTCTGCATGGTGGGTTGCTACATGTGGTGATAGCTTTGGCTGTCAAATATAGTCTCTATAAGCATTACGCCTGAGTTAATAAATATAGAAACATTTTGGTTTGAATAACCTGAAGTAAGATGCCATTGGTGGCTGTTTCATAGAACTTTCCTTGCCTCCAAAATAAATCAATATATACTCAATGGACTCATACTGAAGCCAGTTGGTTAGGGACAGTGGTCTCGAGAACCAGATAGAGCATCTTTCCTTTGCCCTGTTTAATATAAAGGGCATCTTCAATAAATCTGGGGCTGTTGTCCCTGGAACAGACTTTTGTACTGAGATCATCTTCAGGCTCTTATGTTTCCTGCTCAGCATGAAATAGAGTTTTTAAATAGCTGCAGCAATGCTTTAAAATTCTTGGCAACTTCATACATGCTCACACAAACAGCTTGTAGTGCTGGAGGAGGCTTGCCAGACAAAAGGAAACTAAGGAAATGTCAAATCTCATACAGGAATGACAGTGCAAGAAAAGTCAGGGCATCTTTCATCCAGCACCATTCCTGCATCTATCACATCCCAATATGAATTTCTAGCTTATATATTTATCTTCCAGAACTTAGCCCTATGGATTGTTGTAAACTGGCACTGATACAATTTCATTTTTTTTATAGTTACTGTAGTAATATTTCTGGTGCAATGCAGTGCCATGACTGTTCCAATTAGGTTCAAACACTTTGATGAGTGGTGTAGGTGTTCCTAATTAATCCAAAAAACCATAGTCTGATATTACAATGCCAGACACAGTCTTTATGATCGTTTCTGGAATCCATTATCTTGGTAATCACAGAAAAGTGTTTAGAGAAGAGAATAGTAAATTATAAAGCAGGTATACAATAATGTCCTTCTCTGTATTGTTTATAAGAAAGTAGGATAAATGGATAGGGCTTATCATGAATAAAAATTAACTACTGGGTTACTGGCATTGTAAACTGCATAAAGCACATAAAAAGTTTTACAGCACTCAATTCTTGCGCAAAACCAGCTCAATAAATGGTTGAAGCCATTGAAGGAATAAGTGCAATTTGCAATGGTAGTAAACGACGTTATGAAATGTAATACGAATTTTAAGTTAAACATAGGGGTCCTTTGAGATGCTCCTTTGATATCACAATTAATTATTGAACTGCCTTTGATAAATTCAGGTCAGCATTACAGCTCAGTAAGCATATATTCTCAGGATCAATAATGGCAATTATTTTTGGTTTATACAAACTTTGCTAATCCAAAGAACAATCACCTAAATGCTTGATAAATCAGCATGTTCCAGCATCTCTGCGACCACTGACTTAGACATCTTGTATACTGTTTGTAACTTTTGATGGAAGGGTTCTTTATGACTGAAGTCATCGTGTAGACTTGGACAATTCCATAATACTGATAAAAATGACTAAGTGGTAAGGTTATCTCAGAACATTAACATCAATCAATGACTCAAATTACATTTGCTGCAAAATCTGCTACTGGAATATAAGTTTATAAAAACTATACGATTCTCAGAAGATAATAAATATTTAAAGCGATCATCACTTTATAATCTTCAATAGAGGCCTAACAAACAGCCCATAAGGCCCCACCCCTTGTTCACCCCCACTCAGCAAACATGATGATGCATAAGTTATTCCAAAATGAAAGGCAGTAAAAGCTAAGAATATGATCAAAAATATTTTGAATTGATTAACAGAAAAAAAATGATAAAATAATTTTCAGAGTTAACACTGTAAAAAAGATAAATGTGAGCCATTAATAAACACAGACAAGCAGAGAGAGAAGAGACAAAGAAGAAAATGGAAGGTGAACAGAAGAGAGAAAAGAAGGCTTATCAGTGGAGTGGAAATAAGCAGAGAGGATTCTTAATATTTTTAATCTAAAAGGAAATCAAGTAGTACTTTTTCATTAAATGTCAGTGAATATTTTCCACAAATATTGTTAGAAGGCAATGAGAAAATACAGAAATGTAGTACAATTGCTGAGATCAATGATCTAATCAGATTTTTCAAATAAACTGAAATCCGTGTTGTTGTTTCTCTTCTTCCCTAGGCTTCAGGAAGTTTGAAAAAGTTGAAAGATTACCAGATTGCAGCAGCCTTACTCTGAATTTGTAGACTGGGTTCTATCTCGCTTCCTTCCACTGAGACAATTGATTACAGAAAGGAAATCTCTCTGTGAAATAATGACAATGCAACCTTTCTTTCTCTTACTTCCTGGCAGAGAGAAAGGCATATGACTAACAAAAACCCAGGCAGCAAACAGAAACACAGTGCTTTGAATTTGAAAAAAAAATATTAAAAGCAGATGGTAGCTGATGGGGCCAATAAAGAACAAAGACATTGCAGTCTGTGGGGAAGTCTGACAAATCTGTAGAATAGCACATTGTGACACAATGTGATAATGGACCCCCTATAGATTTGGTCTCCTGTCTTTTGTACAGTGGAAACAAGGTAAAGGAGAAAATTAATCTAGCAATCTCCTATTACTGGATAAAATTATTTGAGAAATCCATGTATGGAGCAGTTGTGCTATTTAAAAATTATGCATTGCTCACAGTGAATACGAAATCTCGATCGATGACGATCACTGGAGCATATTCCAATTGTCAGCTACAACATACAGATGTTCAGGAAGTTAAACAAAGTTTACATTTTATGCTGGTGAGAAAAATACCTTGTTTAACAAGAGCTCAGAAGTGGAATTCAAACATGGAGTTGAAATCCTCTGCATTGTTTTCCACCATTATTGTGTGGACAACTCTACAGGACACCTTGACCTCTATGTCTGAATTCCTAATATGTCTTCTTGTGACCCTGCAACGCTCTGTATTAAGCCATAGGGTTTATCCAATATTTATTTTCTTTCAAATATCTCAAAATATCTTTCATTTAAATTTTGCTGAGTACTTTCAGAATTTGATGAAGTACTTTTTTCACAAAAGTTGACAAATGCAATATTGAGTTATAGGGAGAGGCTGGATAGTCTGGGACCTCTTTCCCTGTAGTGTAAGGGACTGAGGAGTGACCTGATAGAGGTTTATAAAATCATAAAGGGCATAGTTTGAGTGAATAGCCAAGGTATTTTCCTCAGGGTAGGGGAGTCCAAAACTAGAGGGCATAGGTTTAAGGTAAGGGGGGAAAGATTTATAGGGACAACTTCTTCACACAGAGGGTGGTGTGTACATGGAACAAGCTACCAGTGAAAATCATAGAGTCAAATACAGTTACAAAATTTAAACAACATTTGGATAGGTACATGAATATGAAACGTTTAGAGGGATATGGGCCAACTGCTAGCAAATGGGGCTAGTTCAGTTTAGCAAACCTGTTCAGCATGGGCAAGTTGGACCAAAGGGTGTATTTTCGTGTTGTCACTATGTCTCCATAACTTATATTTATGTTTACCTGATTAAACACACATTGGAATGTGTATTAATGCACACTGTATGGTAATCTTAATTTTATCAATTACAGTGGTGCCTCACCTATACTTCTGAGGGATGAAGCAATAGAAGTCATTGATAAAAAAGGACCATTTTGCCTTTCTGTCTCACACCTTAGCTTTCCCAACACAAGATCCAAAAAAATCACCAATAGCCTCAATGCTTTTGGCTCTATCACCCAAACTGGCTGATTAGTCTGAACATTAGTCACCTGAAATAATGATCATCAGAAATAATAATGGTTATAACTAAATTTTCCCCTGAAAGGGCAGAAGAGGTCTTGGACAAAACTTCTGATATTTGTATAAACTACCAGTTTTTAGTACAGGACTTAAACATTGCTAAAAAGCTTTGGCTCCCTATCACATAAGCAATGTTTAACCTATGGTAGTGCGGTAAGCGTCAGGACTGCACGAGAGACCATAACGCCATAAGAAACGGGAGCAGGCGTTGCCATTCAGCCCATTAAGTCTGCTCTGCCATGAATGAGATCATTACTGATCTCTACTCAACTCTACTTTACTGCCTCATTCCCTATAACTTGATTCCCAAAATGATTAAAGCTCTGTTGCTGTCAAACTGGAAAAAAAACTTCATACTCTTCCTCTACAGCTCTCTGTGTTAAATAATTCCACAGAATCACCACCTTCCAAGAGAATAAATTCCACTTCATCTCTATTTTAAATGGGCAATCCCTTAATTTGAGGTTATGCCCTCTGGGCCTCGACTCTCCCAACACAGGAAACAGCCTTTCCGTATCTATCCTGTCAAGCCTCTTAAAAGGTATGTTTGTATGTTTCAATAAAGTCACCGTTCATTCTCCTAAACTCCAATGTGTCCTGTCCCAACCTACTCAACATTTCCTCCTAAGACAGTCCTTCCATACCTCAGATCAGCACAGTGAATCTTCTCTGGACTGCCTCCATCACAGTATATATTCCTTTAGATAAGAGAATGCATTCACTTTCCTTATCCAAGTCATACATATATATTGCAAATAATTGTGCCCCAGCACTGATTGCTTTAGCACTCCACTATTTGCAGGTTACCATTCTGAAAATGCACCCCATCCCCAAAGCCCTCCCCCCCGCCACCACCACTACCAGCATCGTGTCAACTCCATCTTCTACTTGTTAGCCAATTTCTATCCATGCTAACATACAATCTCCAACACCTTGGGCTTATATCTTGTTAAATACCTAGACAACAAACATTTTTTTTATTCTGGACTCAGGGCCTTCTGACTCAGAGGCAAGACCATTATTAAGTCAGCTCTAGCATGTTGCAGACTAAATCATTAAAGAGTTGTTCCAACTGTATGTTCTGTAACATTACTAACATGTTGTAATATAACATATATCTCACCTGAATCTACATCGCTTTCTTGTTTTTTTAAGTCATCGTGGAACCAATTGCAAAATAAATACATAGTTGTGTCTTAGAGCCCTTTGTTAAGTCTGTTACTCAGGACAGCATGATAACAAATTTGGAAAAATATGGATAACATTTCAAAGCCTCATCTTTTGTGAATGATTTCAAAGGGGTAACTTATACATTTTTTTCAAAAAATACAGATAGGACAGCTTCATATTTGGCAAAAAGAATCTGTCATATTATGAGTCCAGCAGAAGAAGCGTTCATTTGTGGGATAGTAACATCAGAAATGTGCTGGTAGAGAACAGAACTACAGATCTTTTACAACTAACGCAGGAAATCTGACCCTTATATTTGATATGATCATTTCAAAAGTTATAATTATGATCACTTGAACAACGAGGGTTTTCCACCTTCTGAATTATTCCTGAGATTGTCAAACATTCCTAATTATTTCATTGCAAATTTTCATATATTAACCATTTGTTATGCTATCACAGTGATGAGCAGAAACGATAATCTCTGTTCTACTGCTGAGCTCCAAATTGTCAACAGATTTCAGCATTGAAATGCCACCAGCATTTGGAAGGGTGAGACGACCTTTCCTTTGATTTGTTAATAATGTGGAACAGACAATTTAACCTGGCTTTTGTCTGAAAACCATAAAGCCAGTGGTTACAGTACAAAGCCTCATTAAACAGCTTCAAAACTAAAGGTGTGAGATGTCAGAGTATTACAAGTGCTGCTTTGGATGAAGACATTGAAGTTAAAAGAACTCAAACAGAGCTATTCTAGGAAAATTCAATGAAACAACATGTAAGAGTCTTCTATTTTTCCCAATAAAAGTTGTCTCTTACTCACCATAAGTGGCATAGTGATATGGCCTGAAAATACATATATTTAATATTCTACAGCTTTAAGGCAGACAGCAAATACTACTTTATCACTGCTGGTGTCTCCTTCAGTGCATCGTGCCAACATCTACTAAATAACTAATGGAATTCTACCTGGCAGCCACACAATCAAGCTGG
Organism: Chiloscyllium punctatum; assembly: GCF_047496795.1. NCBI lineage: Eukaryota > Metazoa > Chordata > Chondrichthyes > Orectolobiformes > Hemiscylliidae > Chiloscyllium > Chiloscyllium punctatum. The sequence goes on from NC_092782.1 coordinate 31,869,404, forward strand.
TTTCAGTTATTGGCATTATTTGTTTGAATAAACTGAAGCCAGACTAAGTTGAAGTAACTATAAACACCTGCACTGAGTTTGTTAGTCTCCAAATCACATCTGGTCCTTTGAGGATGATTAACAGCAAATGGAGCCAGTTTTATGAAGAATTTGGAGACATACTATACCTGAATGGGACATAGTATAAAAGCTAGATCCAAGGCTAAATAAAGATTTATGGTTCTTTCATGTAATTTTAATCTGAACATGCTATTAGCTAGTTTTTAAAATCATCTCTGTACAGCAGATGTGAAAAATAAAGTCATATAAGAGAAAAGCTCTTACTCCACATTACAAAATGTTTTTTTCTGCAATTATCATCTGCAGTTATCCTGTGATCACTATCTTGAAACTAATAGCTACACTATCAATTTCACGCCAGGAGTATATCACAAATATAAATGCAACGTTAATGATTAGTGCAGTATTTGGCACATATATATTTACATATGTGTACAATGCTTTGCATATACACACTTGTCTACAATGCTCTACTCTACATTGTATGCTTTGAGCATTTGATAGCACAGATATTATTGCCATAAGTTCTTTGTCAGCTCTTGAATAGATTCATAAATCTAAAGGTGTTATGCCCAAGAATTAACTTATTTTTACTTCAAAACATCAGGCATTTAAGATTTCATTCAGTTCCAGCTAGCTAACAGTTCTTAAAGGCAGGTAAAAACAATAACTGCAGATGCTGGAAACCAAATACTGGATTAGTGGTGCTGGACGAGCACAGCAGTTCAGGCAGCATCCAATGAGCAGCGAAATCGATGTTTCGGGCAAAAGCCCTTCATCAAAAGCCTGATGAAGGGCTTTTGCCCGAAACGTCGATTTCGCTGCTCGTTGGATGCTGCCTGAACTGCTGTGCTCTTCCAGCACCACTAATCCAGTTCTTAAAGGCAGCCTGTCCCTTTTCAAGGGGACATATACTTAACAGAAGTTAACTGCTGCTGATAGCCTGTTGTGCAATTGTCTGCAAGTAGAAGCTAAACAGGATAGAGACAAAAGGCTTGTGAATCCAGGACTGGAAGCCTTGGTGATGGTGTTGACAATAGGAAAGAAGCCACATTACTGTAGACCCCAGTAGGCTGATATGATCATTGTCAGAAGGGTGGAGGCACCAGGAGGACAGAGAGGTCAATCCCCAGTCTGGACCAGGGAACCCGGATTGTTTTTGGAAGACTTCGTATGGATGGTCTCCCATCAGTGGATGCTTCATTGAAAGCCATCTTACAGGAACAAAAGGAGTTAGGAATTGGAGTAGGCCATTCAGCCTCTCGAGCCTGTCCCATCATTCCATAAGATTGTGGCTCATTTGTGATATCCAATGCATCACCAATCTCCGCTCTTGCTCAATGCACCACATCCCAACTGCTCACCTATCAGCATTTCTGACACTCAAGTTTTAGAGTAACATTCAAATAATTAGTCATCCCCTTCCAATGATGCAAGTCTCATACCTACCTCTTGCGAGTTCAACTATTGTAGTCACATCACCCAAGCATAATGCATTACATTCTCTGACACGCTTGCACTCTTGCACAGTGCAGTCAGATGTAATATTGCAAGGAGCAAATCAGAAGCTGGGAGATAGGCATGATTGCACCTCCTAAGTTTTATGCTGAAGATGGTGCTGCACATCATGTGGCTCCCTACAATTTACCCCATGGCATTTGGAGTTACCAAGAACATTGAACATCAGGGTATATTTTTGCCTTGTGCTTCTACTCAACTCTCAATGTCCTTCCAAGACAAAATATAAGCAGTTGATGGCATGACCGTAGACTTCTTAATTCAATTCCAATACCCTTCACTCAACTCAACCATTGCTTCTGATTTCCTGCTTTCCTACCAAAGATCTGTTAGCTGCTGAGTCATATCAATCCCAGGAAGAAGAATGACAGCAACATCACACCAGTAATCACACATCACCATAATTTTATCTGATACTTACCGTCACTAGCTCAGAGACTGGCAAATGTAAAGTTTAGGATGAAGGCTTCAGCGCTACTTCAAGAATTCACTGACATGATGATTTGATCATGGTTACACATCAGCTACGGAGATATAGGGTTGAAACATGAATGCACAGTCAATGGCTTCCTTGAATCCCACTACCCTGGCAAAGTCACTTTCTGCATCTCTATTGCTCCTTGATTAAAGGCCTTTCATCATCTCCTGTCTACAGGGATAGACAGTATACATGCTCATAATATATGTGTACGCTTACGATGTCACCTTCTCCTCTCTGGAATAAGCCAATCCCATCAAAGTTTAGAACTCAGGTATCTTTGTAAATTGTGTGCTGAAATGCTTTTAATCTGGGATCTGATCAATTCAAGTCTAATTCAATCTGCTAGGATTATATTGTTTTAAGATTTAGATAGTTTGAGCAATGACAGTCAATTATTGCAATAACTAGATGCAGTATTTTGTGCTAATGGGTAATGGTCAGTTATAAAAAAACCAAAACGAAGAGCACAACATGGATTGGCTTAAAAGAAAGTGGCATTTTGCTTCACGGCTGGAGTTGTTTCACCAGGATTATAACGGTCAAAAGAAGCAATTATACATATCTTGTTAAAACACTATTAACAGTCTGAGAATTCAGCAACATATAATTCAATTTATGGCTCTCTAAGCCTCATGTACAAGACGTCAATCAGGAACCTGGTGGAATATTCTCTACTTGCTTGGAGTGTGGCAACTCCAATGACATTCAAACAGCTTGTTGCCGTTCAGGAAAAAAACAATCTGCTAGACTGGGACTCCATTCACTGCCTTCAACATTTACTCCCTTCTTCGCCATCAGACAATGGCAGCAGTAATGTGTGCTGCAGCAACCCACCAAGGGTCCTCCAACAGTACCTTCCCAATCTATGTCCTTCACCATCTGGAAGGAAAAGGGCAGCTGATGCTTGGGAACACCACTAAATGCAAGTTCACTTTAAGCCACATACTATTTTGATTTACATGGTCGTTTCTACAGTGTCACTGGGTCAAAATCTTGGAACTCTTTTCCCAGCATTGTGGTGGGTGAACCTATATCACATCAACAGTAGAGGTACAAGAAAGCAGCCCATCACAGCCTTTTCAAAGACAATTAGCAATGTTCAATAAATACTGGTCCAGACAGTCATGCTCTTACATCCTATGAAAGAATTTAAAACTGAACAGCTAATTATTAGGCAGATTAGCAACTGATATGTTTCTCAATGAATAGGAAGATGTCCAAAGCCTAGAACTGGATGTTCTTTTTAAATTACTTTTTATAAAATAGTGAGATACATCATTTGCAAATTTTTAAAAAAAGCACGTTTCATAATGAGAGAAAAAAGAACATAAAATTCCAATTTTAAAGAGAACAAGTCCAATTGTGTTAACTGAATGGTTCAACATTTTGAAGATGTATTTCTGGTGTTTGTTGGGAAAGCAAAACAGATCAACATGATATGATGTAGAACAGAGTAATAGCAAAACAACAATAAAAAGCAGATGTATTAAGCATTTGGAAATGCTGTAGGCATTCTTTGTAAATGTGACATCTTCATTGGGAGATTAATGGAAATCCTTGGAAAAACTGAGCAGCTGAAAATTGTCATAACATATTAACATTTTTGAAATGTTCGGCATGTCATGCCTATTTGTTATTGTCAAAATTGTAATGATCCTTCAGGTTGACATTGCACCTAATATCAGTAATACCTGCTTCTTGTTTTTGTGTGTCGTGCAGCATATGCTGTTCCATGCTTCACCATATGTAATGCTCAATGACAAGCCATCCTTCCATTTTCTTCTCACTCTACAAGTTTTACTCAACATCCTGCTTCCTCTTTCTCCCACTGCACTGGTCTTTGCCATCTTCTACCGCTGTTTCAGGTTGAGTGTCTGATTGGCTTGATCAGCCTTTATGGCTACTGCCATGTCTTTTCACTTCCTTTTGTGGTCAGCCATTCCTCCCACTTGTCCACCATTTGTTTTTATTTCTGACTGCCCAATATTGTTAGCTGACTGCAACCCATTTTTAAAGACATTTCTGGTTTTGAAGCTGGAATATGTCGAGTCTCATTCCACTGTCTGTAATGTTTAACTATCACCAAGCTTTCCATAGTGTGGTCTTCCTTAGCATAACCATCCATTCCTGCACTGCAATCGCATTCCACATTTTTGTCATTACAACCTCAGCTCACCACTGCCTGCAAGCTTCATTGACAAATTACCTTATCTTCCAACCATTGAACAGGTCACAAAAATAATTGCCAGCCTGTGGATATTTTCACCGTGGAATAATCTCAACATTACTCAGTAAAGACATGTTGTAACGACTATTTATTGAATCGCTTTAGAAGGAGCTTATGGCAGGATTCTTTCAAAATGAAGCAACAGTTAAAATTATTGTATACTCAGGAAGCTTATTTTACCCACATGTAAAAATATTGCACTTTCTCGGTGTAATCCTTCCAATATTGATAGCTCTTTTTGAATCATGAATTCAAATTACGTGACATAGAAACACCAGAGCTGAATTATATCTTGCTATTGCCCAATTTATGAAGTTCTAGGTAGACAAAATTGCAAAACGAAAAAAAAGCCTCTGAAAATAGAAACAGCCAATAATACCACACCAATTTGAATGTTTAATTCAATCAGTGGTAAGGAAAATGACAAGAGCAATGTTGTGGAGAAAAGAATAGAAATATTTGCATTTATTCACTTACAAGGAGAAACTCAATGACAGGAGCTGACCTCCACAGAATTGGAAGCATTAGTAGAGACAATAAACTGCGACTCAGATTTAGGGCCCATGAGGAGCTGGAGAAAACTCAAGTTTAAAAGTGAGAGAAAAATAATCTAATTGGTTTTGAGAGTGATGTCACAACAGGAAATGACATTACCAACTCAAGGAAACCCAAACACATAAATAGAAAGCGGGCCATACCACCAGTGCTTCGTCCAGAGGCTCACTGATGGTATGATGATGAAACATTTGAAAGCAAAACTTGCAGCTTAGCGAGCAAACCTACATCCAAATAATCTAACTGCGATGCCAAACAGAGGCCAACAGTTAATTGTTTGGTAAGTATTGTAGTTTTGTTTGCATTGCCACAAAATTTGGCAATTCGTCTAAGTTATTGATAAATCAACAAATTATTTTTAATTTATCTGAATTAAACACCATCTGCCACTTCTCAGCCCGTTGGCCCATCTGATCAAGATCCCATTGTAATCTGGAATAACCTTCTTCGCTGTCCACTACACCTCCAATTTTGGTGTCATCTGCAAACTTACTAACTATACCTCTTATGCTCGCATCCAAATCATTTAAATAAATGGTGAAAAGAAGTGGACCCAGTACTCCACAGGTCACAGGCCTCCAGTCTGAAAATCAACCCTCCACCACCACTTTCTGTCTTCTACCTTTGAGCCAGTTCTGTATCCAAATGGCTAGTTCTCCGTGTATTCTGTGAGATCTAACCTTGCTAACCAGTTTCCCATGGGGAACCTTGTTGAACGCCTTACTGAGGTCCATATTGATCACATCAATCACTCTGCCCTCATTAATCCTCTTTGTCACTTCTTCAAAAAACTCAGTCAGGTTTGTGAGACATGATTTCCCACGCACAAAGCCATGTTGACTATCCCTAATCAGTCCTTGCCTTTCCAAATACATATATATCCTGTCCCTCAGGATTCCCTCCAACACCTTGCCCACCACTGACATCAGGCTCACTGGTCTATAGTTCCCTGACTTGTCCTGACTGCCTTTCTTAAACAGTGGCACTACATTAGCCAACCTCCAGACTTCCGGAACTGGCAGATGGAGCTTAATTCAGATAAATGCGAGTTGCTGCATTTTGGGAAAGCAACTCTTAGCAGGACTTATACACTTAATGGTAAGGTCCTAGGGAGTGCTGCTGAACAAAGAGATCCTGGAGTGCAGGTTCATACCTCCTTGAAAGTGAAGTCACAGGTAGATAGGATAGTGAAGAAGGCTTTTGGTATGCTTTCCTTTATTGGTCAGAGTATTGAGTACAGGAGTTGGGAGGTCATGTTGTGGCTGTACAGGACATTGGTTAGGTACTGTTGGAATATTGCATGCAATTCTGGTCTCCTTCCTATCGGAAAGATGTTGTTAAACTTGAAAGAGTTCAGAAAAGATTTACAAGGATGTTGCCAGGGTTAGAGGATTTGAGTTACAGGGAGAGGCTGAACAGGCTGGGGCTGTTTTCCCTGGAGCATCAGAGGCTGAGGGGTGACCTCATAGAGGTTTACAAAATTATGAGGGGCATGGATAAGGTAAATTTAAGCTCAAAGTTTGGGAGAAGATTTGTAGCTCGGATGCTCGTTGTTGTGGTTCTGTTCGCCGAGCTGGGAATTTGTGTTACAAACGTTTCATCCCCTGTCTAGGTGACATCCTCAGTGCTTGGGAGCCTCCTGTGAAGCGCTTCTGTGCTGTTTCCTCCGGCATTTATAGTGGCCTGTCTCTGCCGCTTCCGGTTGTCAGTTCGAGCTGTCCGCTGCAGTGGCCGGTATATTGGGTCCAGGTCGATGTGTTTGTTGATAGAATCTGTGGATGAGTGCCATGCCTCTAGGAATTCCCTGGCTGTTCTCTGTTTGGCTTGCCCTATAATAGTAGTGTTGTCCCAGTCGAATTTATGTTGCTTGTCATCTGCGTGAGTGGCTACTAAGGATAGCTGGTCGTGTCGTTTCGTGGCTAGTTGGTGTTCATGGATGTGGATCGTTAGCTGAATTCCTGTTTGTCCTATGTAGTGTTTTGTGCAGTCTTTCCCTTAGGCCTAAGGGAAAGACAACGGAACGAGGACATGCTGCAACCCAAAGGACTAGCCACACTACCATACATCAGGAGCATGTCCGAACTGACAGCCAGATTACTGCGACCACTAGGTCTCATAACAGCACACAAACCAACAGCCACTCTCAGACAACAACTCACCAGGATGAAGGACCCGATACCCAGTATGAGCAAAACCAATGTAGTGTACAAAATCCCATGCAAGGACTGCACAAAACACTACATAGGACAAACAGGAAGACAGCTAATGATCCGCATCCATGAACACCAACTAGCCACGAAACGACACGACCAGCTATCCTTAGTAGCCACACAGGCAGATGACAAGCAACATAAATTCAACTGGGACAACACTACTATTATAGGGCAAGCCAAACAAAGAACAGCCAGGGAATTCCTAGAGGCATGGCACTCATCCACAGATTCTATCAACAAACACATCAACCTGGACCCAATATACCGGCCACTGCAGCGGACAGCTGGAACTGACAACCGGAAGCGGCAGAGACAGGCCACTATAAATGCCGGAGGAAACATCACAGAAGCGCTTCACAGGAGGCTCCCAAGCACTGAGGATGTCACCTAGACAGGGGACGAAACGTTTGCAACACAAATTCCCAGCTCGGTGAACAGAACCACAACAGTAAATTTAAGCTAGATACTGTTGCAAGTGTTACTGTCCTTTCAGATCATGGCTGAAGAAGCAGAAGTTATGCTCTATTGAGATGAGACTACATTTCTTGAGTGGAATAATTATCAAGCACATAAATGCTACAAGCTTACATTGCAATGGAGAACACATAACAAAACCAAAAATATGTATGGGGTTCTACTTTTCAGCCTGCATTCGTGTCTGGACATCATTAGAAGAGATTGACTAGCTGCCTGAGATCAACTGGCCAAGAAACTAAGAGTTGTTGAAACAATGCTCCGGTAAGAAACCATGGTTGACCAGCTGGTCAAGGGTCAACCTCATTGGACTTTCCATACTCCAGGAATAACCCAAACAAAAGGAAGAATCCTGTGATATGATTTATGTTGGCATAAACGACTTGTTTCATGTTGTTAACATGGAGGAAGTCAAGGAGCTCACTGGACTGTTTAATCCCCTGACTTCTAGGCTGATTAATTGGAAAACGTCCAACAATATGACTGAGAGTGTGAAAAAAGATCTAATTCTTAAGTCAAACAATCATAAATAGCAACTGAAGATATCCAATCTGAACAAAATATTGAGTGAGATGAGCTGCCTACACATCTGATCCAAACATCCAGGAGATTACAAAGAAACTGTTTTCATGATGGATATTTTCAAAATTAAAGATGCCAGATAATTTTATGGGGCCTTACCTGTGAAGTAATTCAGGGAATTAAATCCACCAGATATTGGACCAATGATTGGACCAAAGACTTCCAGAACAACATTCTTTATGAATGATATCTAAGAGATAAAAAATGTTTATCTAACTTATCTAAGAGATAAAAATGAGATAAAATCCACAGCTCAGAACCAAGGTCAACATTCCTCAAGCAGCAGATCTATAAAACTTCTAAATCTGAAGAAAATGCATTCTGGGAAAATTATGAATGAGCCAGACTGCCTACATTTATTATGTCAGAGACCTGGAGAGAGATGGAGTCAGATAGTCCTGTACATGAATGTATAATGGTTAAATATGAAGGAGATGTTGTATGAGGTAGAGTTCTAAAATAATTAATGTTCTTGTTATATTGATGTCCATTCAGTCTGACGATGTCACAGAATTATGGATGAAGGTAGCTGAGTTCTACCAAAATAACCAAAGGGAGCAGATGTATTCGGTGTAGTTTTCAAATGGCTTTAATTAAAATGCTTAATGTGTAATCTAAGTAATACTTACTGTTATGATGGAAAAAAGTTCATGTTAACAATGACAAGAACAAATCTTCTATTTAGATGCACCAGCAGTCTATCCTCTATTAGGCTTGTCCCCACCATGCCCTTGATACAGTATAGACAAAGGAGGGTTGGTAGCGGTAGCCTGTTCAAACACCTCTGACCCCAGTCAAATATGCTGGCAAATAGAAAGTAGAAGATAGAAAGTCTAGTGTCTGCTGCAGTCAGAACATTGGGTACTAGATAGGAAATTGGCAAGTAAGATCTCAAAAGTAATAATGCCTGCATTACTACTCTCCACACACAACCAAGGAACTGAATAGGATGTTAAAGCAAATGGCAAACCGTACAACAGTTTGTTTTCTGAAAAGTGCAAGGCTAAGGAGAAAACATAAAGGAACGGGACCTTTTAATTTACTCCTTTAGAGAGCCAGCAGCAACATGGCAGGGTGAATAGCCTCAATCTGTGCTGTAACCATTCCAGAGTTCAATTAACATATATCATCTACTATAACCCTGGACAACTCAAAGCTCTTTTCAGCTGATGAAGTACTTTTGAAGCCAAGTAATTGTAGTATTCCAGGAAATTCCAGCTCCCTAGACCAGTGTTCAGACATTGCATATGATAGAAAGACAGCAGTTGTAATTTACACATATCTGACCATGTATGGATTAAGAAAAGAGCAGATAATGAAGATATGGCAAAGCTTGTTCATAACAAAATTCGTGTCTGCTCACTGGAATACTTGCAGCATGGTATCTCTGTCCACTATAAACCACATATGACTTCTTGACCTGAGAGATATGTTAAAAATATTAATTACATATTGTTAAATTATATTAAATGTATACTTGATGAACTATATTCAACAAGAATCTCTTGCGTAGAGCTGTTCATTTTTCTAATGACACTACCTTTGTAACCTGATATCAAACATAGGGTGGAATTTTCCCCTCCCAAGAAGTGTTGGGGGAAGGTGGCAGGAAGAGCAAACAATCAGGTGGATTGACACAGGATAATATCCATCTCCTTCCAATCACTTCAGAAATAAAATTCTGAGTAAGCAGACCTGTGAGTTGCAATCCTGATACACCACAAATTATGTCCTTTAAATCATCATTTAATGATCACTTCAGGGTTTCAATCTGCCTGAGCTGTAATTACCATGCAGGATGGAAAAAAAATCCAACCTATTCGATTGGTAAACCAGTTTCAGCAGGTAGACAATTTGGAGGGATGTCTTGAGCTGCACTGACTTGAGCAGAGAGACTTGACCTGAGTCAGGGAATGGCCTCTGAGAGTCAACCTAACACCCATGCTTCTAACTTCCTTTCCCCTTCTCCCACAATATCCACACCTGGAAGGTCCCCTATGTAACATCTACGTTCCTCATCTTCTGACCTGACATCTCAAAGGTTCCAGCGGTGATGACCTGGCAGTTGCTGTGGCACTGCCAAGTTCTCAAGATATCAGTCTCTAATTGACGGGCAAATTCAGGCAGGTGAGACTTCTTGAGATCCAGTGTTGTAATTTTGGGAGAAGTTCTGTCAGACAATCAGCTCCCTGACTGATGTTTGATCTGGTGGTCGATCACCGTCGTAGATTGTTTTTTTTTTCTCGACTGAACTCTCCCAGTTTTGGATTTAGTCCAAAAACAGGAAAATCCCAGACACAGAAAAGATTGATGTTATTCAGAGGCAGGATTAATGCTACACTATTCTTTTATGGAGATGTTGAGAAATTCCTTTGAACAAAGAGTAATTCCACGAAACTTTCATCCCTCTTTATCTAAACTTGTCACAGACTGTTTATCTAACTTATGGAATGACACATGCAACACAATAGTCCGCACAATACATTCTCGTCAATTGTTATAGTCTAGATTGCACTTTATAATATTTTCTGGTTTGTAATTTCAAACAATTGAATTTGCCAAGGTTCTTCTTATTCCTAAAACAAAAAGAAAAAAAGACTTGTACTTGTATAGCACCTTTCATAACCATTGCTTTAACAAAACACTGTACTGTCAATTAAATGCCTGTGAAGTGTGGTTACTAGAGGAATGTTGGTGTACAGCTCCCAATTTGCATACAGCAAGTTCTCACCGACAGTAATATGATCCCAGATAATGTGATCATACGAAAATACAAACTAATGAACAGGAGCAGAGTGAGAGCATTTGGCCCATCGATCCAAATCTGCCATGCAATAAGATCATGGATGATCTGTTTGTATTTCATATTCCATATTCCCATCTATCTCTGATAACCTTTGATGTCCTCATCTAATTAGTTCCTTATTTACCTCTGCCTTGAAAATATTAAATGGTCCTGGCTCCACCACCTTCTCAGGTCGGTAGTTCCAAATTTGCACAACTCTCTGAGAAAAAAGAATCTTATCTTTTTCTAAGGGGACTACCCCTAATTTTGAAATGGTGGCCACTACTTCTGTACTGACTCATAAAAGGAAACATCATTTCCATGTCCACCTTGTAAAGACTACTCAGGATCATTTGCATTTCAATCAAGTCACCCTTCATTCTTCTAAACCCAATGGAAGCAAACCTAGCCTGTACATCCTGTCTTTATCAAACAATCCACTCACTCCAGGTATCAAAGTAGTAAACTTCCTTTGAACTGGCTCCAGTGCATTTATTACCTTTATTAGGGAGATCTAAACTGCACAAAGTATTTGAGATATGATCTCACTAATACCCTGTTTAAATAAAGTATAACATCCTTACTTTTCCTCTCATTATAAAGGATAACGTTCCATTAGCTGAAGCAGTCCACACCCAGAAGTCAGCAAAACTTGGACAATATCCAGGTTTGGGCTTACAAATGGCAGGTAGCGTTCAAATCACACAAGTGCCAGACAATGATCATCTCCAACAGAACAGAATGTATCCATTGCCCCTTGATGTTCAATGGCATCACCATCATTGGATCCCACATTATCAACACCCTGGGCTACCATTGACCAGAAGCTGAGCTAGTTGAGCTATTTAAATACGATGGCCACAAAACTTGGTTAGAGTTGAGGAATCCTGCCCCAAGTCACTCGTCGCCTGACTCCCTGAAGCCTGGCCACCATCTACAAGGCACAAATCAGGAGTGTAATGGAATACTCTCCACTCAACTGGATGAGTTGTAGCTCAAAGAAGATCCAAGAAACTTGACAACATCTAGGACTATGCAGTCCATTTGATTGGCGACACTTCCCTCCACCACTGACACTCAGTAGCAGCATTGTGTACCATTTATGGGATACACCGTAAAAATTCTTCAGGTCTCCTTAGACACCACCTTCCAAACCCACGATCACTATCATTGAGTGATCACTACCAAGGGCAACAGATAGATGGAAACACCATCACCTGCACGTTCTTTTCAAGGCACTTACTATCCAACATGGAAGTGTATTGCTGTTCATACAGTATCGCTGGCTCAAAATCCTGAACTCTTTCCCTAATGGCATTATGGGTGTACTTACACCAAATGGATTATATCAAGAAGATAGCTCACCACTTTCTAAAGGGCAACTAGGGATATGTAATAAATGTTGGTCCAGCCAGTGAGATCTAAATTCCTTGAGTGAATAAAATGAAATAGCCTTCTTGTTTGCATGCTGTACCTCATATTAATGTTTTATGACTCACACCCTAGAACACCTAACTCCTTCTGCACTCAGAATTCTGCAGTCATTTTCTGTTTGAGTAATACTCCGCTTTTTTTATTCTTCTTGCTAAAGTCAACAAGTTTACATTTTCTAAAATTATACTTCATTTCTCAGATTTTTGCCCACTCATTTAGTCATCTCTCTACAAATCTTTACTTTCCCTTTACAATGTTCTTTCCTAACTATCTTGGTCTCATCTGCAAATTTAGCCACTGTGAGTTTGCTTCTGTCATCTAAGTTATTGTAAAGGTTGAGACACCAGCTCAGACCTCTGTGGGACACCTGTGAGAATAATGGAGTTCAGGATAATTAGTGGCCACAGCACTGGTGATAGATTGTTCAAAACAGTGCAATAGAATGTTTCACTTCCACCTGAATGGGCGGACAGGGTCTCAGTTTAACCTCACATTTCCATGCCAGCACCGTTAACTTAGTTCTGCATTGGAGTGTCAACTTGGGTAAATCCTGAGTAAAACATGAATCTACAGTTTTCCAATTCAGAAGTCAGTGTGTTATTAACTAAATTATAGTTGACATGAAAAGAGGCACAATAAAGCTTCCCATGGTCACAGTAGATCAAAAAGTCAAATTCGCAAGACAATGTCAAGAACTATTGCATTCCTCATTAAAATTACCTTAATTTACAGCAGCCAAATGGGTTTCATTAATTATTCTTTTGTAACAAGCTACCAGGAAATAACCAAAACCATGTGAATTTTACTTTCATTAAGGTGACTCCGAAAATGACAATCACCGTGTCACAGAATGGGCACAGTCAATCTAAAACAGCTATTGATATTTCATACTATAACTGAAGTAATTTATTGCAGGCCAACAACAGAAAAATTACATTCATTAAAATTCTTTACATGCTTCATGTAAAGATCTTTCTAGTCGTGATCTAATGGCCTTATTTCAATCAACTTATTCTAACTGCACGAGCAGTTTAAGTTCTTTTGATCTTTATGTCAGTATTTCTGCATCAAAAAACAAATTGTGTCAAGTTTGCAAATTTCGAGTTCTTTCCAAGATCCAACTGGAATATGACTTTCTCAAGGAAGTCATGAAATTTGGTCAACTGCATAACCCCCCCCCCCCCTCCCTGTATTAAGATATTTTCATATAAATAATACTTGTAATTTTTCCCAAAAGTATAACTACTCTAGGCAATCATTAACATAAAACTGAAAGAGTTTCTTACTCCTAGAATAAGGAGTCCCAGATTCAAATTAAATTTTGTTCAAAAAGGAGTCAATTTAACCAGACCTTCTTGAGTTAACAATAAGTGAGGTTATTAATTACAAAATGTGAGCAGAATTCATGATGCAACACCCATACACATGCATTAGAACTAAGGGATGAATCCAAAAAGATGACAGTTTTAAAAAATGCAGATCTTTCAGTCTTGAATGGTTTGTGAAAGGTTGGTAGTTGATTGTTGTGGCGATTGCTATGGAGGGACAATTAACTTTGAGGTTGGTAGATGAACAGTTGGTTGCAGGATTCTTAATTTTGCACATTTGATGAAGATTCTGTAATTCTGTAGACACCATAACCACTGTCCCTTGGCATTCCATAATACTACCATCACTGAATCCCCCACTATCAACATCCTTGGGGTTACCATTGACCAGAACTCAACTGGACTCACCATATTAATACAGTGGCTACAAAAGCAGGCCAGAGGCTAGGAATATCATGGCAAGTATCTCACCTCCTAACTCCCCAAAGCCTGTCCATCATCCACAAAGCACAAGTCAAGGGTGTGATGGAACTCCCCACTTGCCCGGATGGGTGCAGTTCCAACAGCACTCAAGAAGTTTGACGCCATCTCGGACAAAGCAGCACACTTGACCACATGCACAATTATCCACTCCCTCCACTACACAGCACTTGAAGCAGCAGTGTTTACTATCCATAAGATGGACTGCAGAAAATCACCAAAGATTCTTAGATCGCACCTTCCAAGTCACTTCCATCTAGAAGGACAAGGGAACAAGCTACATGAAAACACTACCAGCGACAAGTTCCCCTCCAAGCCACTGACTATCCTGACTTAGCAATATATCACCATTCCTTCACTGTCACTGGGTCAAAATCCTGGAATTGCATCCCAAAACGCAATGTTAGTCAACTTACAGCACAAAGCCTGCAGAAACTCAAGAAGGTAGCTCACTATCATCTTTTATAGGGCACTTTGGGCAGGCAATAAATGCTGGCCAGCCAGCAATGCCCGTGTCCCACAAGTGAATATCTAAAGTATTTTGATTCCTTTTGACTGAAGTTGTTTTTCAACATTCAGAGTGAGAGAGGTTCTTTTTGTTGTCCTGTTTCCTTGTTCCTGGTTGCTAGCCACCTGGCATCTAGCAATCAGAATTAGAGAACCCCTTCACCTGCAGCATAGGGATGATGAGGGATAATTCTTTGACTATGATTTTCACAGAATGAAGGCTGAAACCCAGGCTAGTACAAATGCAATTGTTCAGTCTCAATGGTAGTGTTGAAACTGACTTTCTTTAGCATCAATCCTTGTGCATTCTTCAAAGAGAAAAGCACAAAATATGACATAAACCATAGGAGTGGCTTGTTATTAATATCCCTCATTATCATTGCAGTTTGTTTTGACTTGTTTCTTCCCCCTTTGAAGAGTTGTTGTTTGAAGTTCCCTTCTCATCTGTAGGTGCGACAATCTGTGGATCTGTCTCCAAGTAGTCACTTCATTCACATCCAGAACCATAATTGTTGTGTCAGTCCTCTTTTAAAAAGTGTCCTTGAATTACTATTTGAAAGAGTTCACTGTACTTCATGGTTTGCATCCATGGTCCTGACAAATTGTCCATTTATCCATTCGTACAAATATTTATTGGAGATGGAATAGACCTTTTGATGCCTGGTGCTGTCAGTCAGTAAGATCATTGTTGTTCGGGTTGTGGCCTCAACTGTCTGCCTAACCTCCAATCACTTTTGACTCCATTGTTAATCAAGAATCCATCACCCTGGATAGCTACTTTGAAGCTAGGTATTTATATTTGTTATTTTGTTTCCAATTCAGTGGGACTCCTTCACTATGCATCATCCCATCATGATATTATCCTAAAATCAATTTGCCATTGAGAGTTTATGCCATCTGGCCCTGGATGTATATTGATGGTAAATCCCTTGAGCTTGCACTGGAGCTCCATGCAATTGATGTCAAATGATTAATCTGATGGAAAGTCATGACCTGAAACATCCATCCTGGTTCTCTCTCTAGATACCATCTGGCTACTGAATGATTCTGACATTTTCTGCTTTTATGTGAAATCATTCATTTTAGTTTTGGAACTCTATTTTATGAAAGGCATTTAACTGATGTTTAGTCTGAATACCTCTAGGAAGTAATCATTCAATTGTTAGCTTATCTCCCATGTTAACACCAAATGTGATGTTAAGTGATCATAATTCTTCCTTGATCATCCTCCTGCCATTACAATATTGATAAAGTTTCCAACTGCTCCAATTACTTTTTATAATGACAGTCATTATGCATTCTTTCTTTCCATAAGACTTTAGTAGTTTTCAGCATTTTTATATAGTCTGTATTTTTTCCTTTTCCTTTCCAAGCTTTATTTTTCTTAACAATGTCAGTTGCAATTTCATTTTTGCTATCTCTTGTAAGGATGACTTGATGAATCAGAAAATTGAACAAGACGTTTTCTTTGAATTAACCCAAAGTTTGAGTCAACAGCCTTATCAACTAGGTGTTCCTAAATCATTCCAACACCCCAGGAAATAGAATCACCACTTCACAGCCAAGTAAAAACGATCATACTATTCTGACCATGCATGAGTAGTCTTATCCCTGAGCTGCGGGGAAAAATAAATAACTTCTTATGGCAATCATTTCTGTTTTGATATCAAATAGTGCAACAATTCAAAGCAGGATGCACGAAGCGATGGAGAAATTATTTTGAAAATTTTATACTGTTAAAGAGAGGAGTATCTGAAGGCTAGAATATGGCTCATGAGAAAGAAAGGGAAAAAATAAACTGGTTCAAATAATATAAGTAGAATTGAAAAGGGATGAGGAAGAAAAGATGATAGAAATGTAAATGTAAAAATTAAGGATCAACTTTCCCCAGTTTTGTTTCTGGAATTTGTGTAATCCTCCATTGCAAAACAAGGTTGATAGTAGAAATCTTTCTCCTTATAATGTGCATAAACCCCAGAGATCTAGATCATTACAGCAGCACACCTTAATGGCTTCACACTTGTCTTACAGTACAGCACAGATACAAAGCTAGCAGCTGTCAGCAGTCATCTTACAGTAGAGCGTTATGTTGCCCTGTACCACGTGCCAGCTGTGTACATGCCAAGTGCACTGTATGTATATCAACCATATGGCCATGTCTCAAAGTCTTAGAGGAGTGGTCTGCAGTCAAGTCGAGGGCAATCTCTGATGTCATTCCAGGGTTTGGGCACCATCAGGTAGCTGAGCAGGGCAGTCATGGTCAGGGGTCGGTTCCTCTGCAGTCTGAGGAGTCGGTCACAGTGACCAGTGTAGGTTCACTGCAACCACTCTGGGGGATTGTTGAAAGACACTCAGAGGGCCTTGCACATATCAGTTAGGGTCTGGTCACTCATCTTTCACAGTTGTTCATCTTAGTTACTTGAGGGGGAGGGTCACAGTCAGTCCTGAGAATCTGTCCCTAAAAGTCACAGAGAAGATTCTCAGGGACCATTGCTGCAGAATGTGTTTTGTGCATGAGGATTAAGATGACCCCAGGAAAAGGAAATTTGATCCCTTACATTTTCTTTCATTTATATATTCCTATTTCTCTCACCTTCTATTCCCAATGTCCTGTCAATTCTACTTATATTATTTGTACCTTTCTTTCTTTCTTTCCTCCTTTCTTTCTTTCTTTCCTCCTTTCTTTCTTTCTTTCTTTCTTTCTAATGAGCAATAATATTCGATCATTTCAGATGCCGGGGATTGAACTGTGGAGATTGCAGTAAATGCCTTAAGGTGGAGGGGATTTCAATACTAAAGGACTGGGGGGAACTCAATGTCTGTTGGGAGAGACAATAGAGCAGGGAGGGAAAGGGGTTTTGTGAGAGGGGTGTCATCAATTGTAAGCAATATCCTGGCTTCCTTGGGGCCACAATGTACTGCTGAACCTGACATGTTTACATGATATACCTGGGGCTGGGGGCTGAGTTGGACAGACGAAGACTTGGATAGAGACATTTTGTGTGCACCTAGGTAAGTGCAAAGCCTGTGGAGTTAATGGATTGGCTACACAGAATAGGATGTCTATGCTTGTTCACCAAGATGGAGAGACAGCCTGAGACTGACTACTTGAGAAGCAACTGTTGTTACCTTTCATTGTGCTATAAGTACGATGTGCAACTGAGACAAAAAATGGCTAGGACAACATCCAGACAGGTTGAGGTAAGGGCTTTGTTCTGTGAGTGAGGGCTTTTTATTTCAAGTCCCTTCAAAGAAAACACTATTATGCACCTGCACGCTGAAGCTGGAACATATCAGTGACTCAGACAAACTTAGTGAGCTTTGGCCTACTATGTGCAGTCCAGCACCTTGGCACAACCATACTGACTGTATCCTGCAAGTTAATGAATGAATCCCATTGTAATGCAATAGCCTGTGTTTGCCAACCTGGAAAGATAGAACCCAATTGCCAAAGTAGTGTTTGAAACAGTGCCTGTACATAGAGCAGGAGCTGCTTACTTCACACCTTGCACCATCTGACATCATGTATCACTAAGGATGTGCGGGCTCTTTGCCTCCAATGTTGTAGTTGTGGCTAGACAGAGACTCATATACACACAGCTCATGGTGAGATGTGAATATACATTGACAAAAGTGAAAACTTTCTGACCTCGATGAATCACCCATGCCAACTATTTCTACTCAGAAGGTCTTCTTCCTTCTTTCCCTCCCATTATGTTGCAGTGCATTCAGGATCTGCAGATGGGGCACAGTGAGCCAGTGAAGCCCATTGGCCTTAGATGCTTGCTCACTGACCCTGGGGCATTTTTGTCCAAAGGATACAAACATACTGCGTGTGTACTGACCAGAGGCAGTTGCCCTCCCTTGGCTTGAATGGGGTGAGGAGAGTACCGACCCTTCTGGAGTTCCTGAGAGGAGTCGTCCCATGGACCTCCTTCTCCACTGGGACCAAGTGCGTTTTCTCACCTCAATAACTATGACCACACTCCTGTGGTGACCCTTGAATCTGATCCTTGTATCACTCACCCACTTGCTATAGCCAGAAGGACTTGCTACTGCCAGGATATCCAGGTCTCACGCGTTTAAAGCAAAAGATAATAAGTGGAAAATCAGATAAGTTTATGGGAAAAATTCAAAGACATCGACCAATAAGACAGTAACTTCACTTTTTACGTGGATAATGTTGAGAAAGGGACTTTTGAATAGGAGGATCCATTCAACTGATCAGTTACCTCCGCTGCCAAGATTTTGACACTGCATTTCAAAAAACTTTATGCCTATACAAAATTTTAAGTATTAAACAAAGCCACTGCTGATATGCATCACCTTTGTAACATAAATAATTACTTGGTTCATTAATACGCTAATACATTATTTTTACACACACCATTATCAACCGTTGTGAAATACTTCCATATATTTGGTATGAAATACTGCTATAAACTATATTATAAATATGAAACTAATTAAGCAATTAATGGAATGGAAATCACTTACAATGTTTTCACTTTGGAATTTTTGGGGGGAACAGAAGTTAGGAATACGCTGGACCTGACCAGCTCTTTTTAAATTACACTGCAGTCCCATTACCAGGAGAGAGATGGTATCACCCCATCTTCTTGTGAGAGGGGTCACCACATTAGTGTTAAGTATCATTGGTTAGAGTGATTGAGTGCAGGTCTGTATGTAAATCCAGCAGTTTCTGAGTGGACAGCAGGAAAGCAACCAAAATGTCCATGGAGGCAGGCAGACACTCATGTGCCATAAAGAAAATGGTACAAACAGTGTTGGTGCACTCCTGCAACCTTTGTGGTCAATTGCACAGGGCCTGACAAGGCTGCATGGTGCTCCTTCGTCTGCTTGTGAAATATGTATGAAGTCCCTAATTGATGACACAATGAAGACACTAGCTGGCCAGAGCTGGGCGGGTGCCTAGTCTCTGGTGGTCCACAGAGTGCTGGTGATCTGCAGCGTTTCTCCCTCAACCAGCTGGGATGTGCTCACCAACAAGTTCTCCCCACACTAATGGAGAAAAACTCTCCCCGCGCACCGCCCTCCCTCCCCATCCTGCCTTTGCTGAGATGACAGTATCTGAACGGGTGGGGCATCTGTGCTCACTTCAGGGGTAGAGGAGGGCATGCCTTTCAGGACAGATGTCTTGACCACAGCCACTGTGGACATCCCACAATAGAAAGAAAGCCTTTAACCAAGGGTTAAAAAGTTAGAGTCAAAGAGTCATATAACTGTACAGTATGGAAACAGACCCTTCGGACCCAACCCGTTCATGCTGACCAGAGATCCTAACCTAATCTAGACCCATTTGTCAGCATTTGGCCCATATCCCTCTAAACCCTTCCAATTATATATACCCATCCAGATGTCTTTTAAATGTTGTTATTGTACCAGCCTCCACCACTTTCTCTAGCAGCTTGTTTCATACACACACCACCCTCTACATAAAAAAAGTTGCCCCTTATGTCCCTTTTAAAATCTTTCCCCTTCTAGCTTTGGATTCCCTCACCCTTGGGAAAAGACCTTGGCTCTTTACCCTATCAATGCCCTTCATGATTTCATAAACCTCTATAAGGTCACCTCTCAGCCTCTGATGCTCCAGGGGAAACAGCCCCAGCCTATTCAACCTCTCCCTATAGCTCAACCTCCCAACACGGGCAACATCCTTCTAAATCTTTTCTGAACCCTTTCAAGTTTCACAATATACTTCCTCTCAGAGGGAGACCCAGAATTGCATGTAGCATTCCAAAAATGGCCTAATCAATGTCCTGTACAGCAGCAATATATCATCCCAACTCCTACACTCAATGCACTAACCATTAAAGATAAACATATCACAAGCCTTCTTCATTATCCTATCTACCACTTTCAAGGAACTACGAACTTGCACTCCAATGTCTCTCTATTCAATGACACTCCCCAAGACCTTGCCAATAAGTATATAAGCCCTGCCCTGATTTGTCTTTCCAAAATACAGCAGTTCACATTTATCTAAATTAAACTCTATCTGCCACTCCTCGGCCCATTGGCCCATCTGATCAAGATCCCATTGTACTTTGGGGTAACTTTCTTTGCTGTCCACTATCCCTCTAATTTTAATGTCATCTGCAAACTTACTAACCATATCTCCTTTGTTCAGATCCAAATCATTTATATAAATGATGAAATGCAGTGGACCCAGCACCGATTCTTGTGGTACACTGATGATCAGAGGCCTCCAGTCTGAAAGGTTGCGGTGTATTCACAAGAAATTCACAGTGCAGATCATCAAAGATTAGCATAGCAATGGGCAATTCCTCCCACTTAGCCCCTGGGACATGGAGTTTTTGGCAGCTCCACAGGGATGGTCCTGGTCTTCACTTGTAAAATCCAAGACCTTCTCTTTGTAGAGGGTGAGGATTTGAATATCC
Source organism: Chiloscyllium punctatum (assembly GCF_047496795.1). Lineage (NCBI taxonomy): Eukaryota > Metazoa > Chordata > Chondrichthyes > Orectolobiformes > Hemiscylliidae > Chiloscyllium > Chiloscyllium punctatum. Next base: position 31,890,470 of record NC_092782.1, read on the forward strand.
AACACCTCTCTATCCCCCTGCCTCTATCAGTTCTACTATGGGCTGTTTTCTCCTGTGATAAGAAAAAGATTGAGTAAGATGAAAGTGACTAGGACAACTGTTGGTAATAGTACAGGTCAGAGAAAGGCGTAACGTGTCCCAGTTGAGGGAGTAGCCAGCACAAAGAGCACGCAGACTTTGTCGTACAAGGGTTTGATGTGGTTGAGACCGAGTGAGGAAAGATATTGCAAGTAATAGTGAGGTGAGTGCAGTAGCAGAGGAAGAGTGAATGTGAGGTCACACAAAGTGGTTGGTGACACTTACCCTGATGGAGCGGAGAAAGTCATTGACCTTCATCTTGCATTCCTGGGTGTTTTGCCAAACTGTGGATACTACACTGACCCAGATAGCAAGCTTAAAGAGTTGAGCCAGGCTCAAAGAGTCTGATATTGCGACCTTCTCTACCACAGAGTACTCCTCCTCTGCGTGACTCTACCTACCAGCACGGTAAAGCGCGGTGCCAATCTCCCATTGTCTGCAATGCGCAGGCTGAACATCAGCAACCTTGCAAGCCAGCACCAGACTGCCAGCTCAGATACTCAACAGCCTTTTAGATATGGCACCAGTGCCAGGGATGCCAGTATGTTCCTTAATATTCTGGCAGTGGTGAGTCCTACTGGCTGCAGCAAGTGGGAGAATTGGATTGAGGGGCACCACAGGGGTGTGATAGTAGTTAATGAGGTGAAAAAAAACCCAGTCAGCCTCATGGAGTAAAACACTCCACGAAACTCAAGAGAAGTGACACAACTGAAATTCGTCCCATTCTGGTCTTTTTTACCAGAAATGTTCCACTCTCTTTGAACATCCAGCAGCGGTCAGAAAGCCCTGCAGATGATGTTAGCAAGGCCTCTTCACCCCCCTCTATTTCCAGATGCTTGCCACAAGACAGGCTAATGTTAAGAGTGTCAGATTTCTACTAAAATAACCATTAACTGGAAACATAGGCTGGTTCTGGACCTCTCATCGCAAACAGATTTCGGGGAAGTATTGACTTAATGGTTTGAAGACAGTGTGCAGAATATAATTAAGTAACTAATGTGCCCTTCTGGCATGTTGGACTTATGGCTAAAAGCACTGTCTGGAACTTGCTTCTCTAAATTAGATGTTTGCTTACCTGATAACAGTGACTGCCGTTCAAAAATAATCCCTTGTCTATGAAGCACTTTGGTATATCATGACAGCTGTGAAAAGTTGCCATATAAATGTAAATTCTTTCTTTATATATTTGCCGTTCACAGCTGGCTACAACGTCAGTCAATGAATGATGGCTGGCGTCAGGTTTCACTCAATTCATCTATTGAGCTGTGATACCATCTCTCATGCCTGTCATATTTATAATTCCCTAATACTTATAAAAGTAATTTCTTTACATTGGAGATTCCTGACAGTTTAATGATAGGGTTTCTGAATACTTTTGACCTGAACAGATGAATTCTTTGATAGTCACTGTTGATTGTTGCCTGGCTTCTTAATATGGAGCTGCGACTTTCCAGTTCGTTTCGAAACAATTGTCTTGAAATCAAATTGGTTTCTGAAATCATTGACTTGGGAACAATGTAGAGACCATGTGGAAGATCTTACAAAGATCACTCTTGTTAGTTTCTGCGCTTTAGCTTTGTGTAAATGATAATTAACGTTATCATAGAGAAAAAAAACCTCTTTCTTGGTAATGGGACCACAGTGTAATTTAAAAAAAAGCTAGTCAGGTCAAATGGGCAATTCCTAATTTTTCTTTCTAAAAAACGTACCAAAATGAAAACATTGTAAGTGATTTCAACCCTATTAATTGCTTAATTAGTTCCATATTTATATATACCATTTATAAAGCACAAAAATGTAATTACTGAAAATATGATAGTATTACGCATGCCAAACAATGGTCTGTGTAAAAGAAATTAGCATATCAATTAAACAAATAATCACTCATGTTTAAAGGTGGTGCATATCGGCAATGGCTTTTTTTAATACTTAAGTTGTTTTTATAGTTATAATGTATTTTGATATGTAATGTCAAGGTCTTGGTGGTGGGTATAAACGATAGGTTGAATGAATCCTCATGTTAAAATGCCCCTTTCTCAATATTATCTGCGTAAAAAGTGAAGCTATTGTCTCTGGTTGATCGATGTTTTGGATTTTTCCGTTAAACGCATCTGATTTTCCATCTGTTATCTTTTGCTTTAAGACCATCTTAAAATTATATGACATAAGAGTCCCTTGAAGAGTCTCATTTAGGTTTGGAGTCATACTCTGAGTGTAACAGGATGACTGACTCTTTCCCAAATAAAGTAATGAAATGGCAATTTTACTAAATGATTAAAATGAAAGGAATTAAAAAGGGAACATCTCAAGAAAAAAAGCAAGAAAGAAAATAATTTGCATATGTTGGAAGTAAGGGAGAAAGATGACTTTATTGTAGTGAAATAGTAATCACAAATTGGTCTGTTTATGATAGTTTCTTGATATGGTTTTAAAAAATCTCCATTTACAACAGCTGCCTATAATGATTTGTTTTGGTACATGCATCTCAAATTCTCCAGTTAACCTTGAGTTGGGGTGGACCCAGTCAGTCACTCTGCTGATGTTCCTCTACCTTAGCCTTCAGTGGTTGACTAGGCTGTTCTGGCTGCTGCCCTGAGTGCTGGAGGCTGTGTCTTTATTGTCTAATTTACAGTTTCATTCCAAACTTCTTCAAAGTAAGAGTCTAACAATCTTTGTCAACTTCTTCTTATAGATTTTGCAAAGTTTGTAATTTTTTCAGAGCTCTGACTATTTAATGATGTCTTGTAGATGTCGTCAATCAGGTAATACTGTCCATCTGTCAAACTCCATTTTCTGATTTCAGGCTATAGTTGACCATCCCATGTGTAAGACTATTCGTTGTACTGGCTGAGAGTTCAAGGGTTACTAGGATCCATTAACTAAAAACAGTACCTACTTTTAAACAATTGAAAAGAACCTTATTTACTGCAACAACAAATCTAGGGAAAACAGATACTTCAGTCAAAACAATAGCTTGTGAGCATGATCAGGAAGGAAACTCCTTGCAAAAAATACAAATCAACATTTCATAATTTTGCAACTAACTGTATAGTTGATTAATTCCTTGCCTTAATCAAAGCACACTTCATGTTAAATCAATGTCTACAAAGTACTTTATTAAAATATTCAAAGGAGGTTTAATACAATTTCCAAATAAATCAAATGTAAAGCTGAATTAAAATGCAAAAATATAAAATTGCGAGAACAGTTACAGCAGTCAGCCTACAAACCCTTTGACTAATAAACCTTTTGTTCGCTTTTCTTACAGATGAATGAAAGAAATAACTATGGAAGTAGGCCTCATGGCCTGCTGACCCTGCTCCAGCATGATGAAACTTCAGATCAACTCCAGATCCATCCTTCCAGATCCCCACATCCCTCCATTCCTTTTGTGTGTTAAGTTTACTGGTTTCAATCTTGAAAATGCTCAGCACCTGAACATCCACAGGCTTCTGAGTTACAAAAGTTTGAAGATCACAACACGCTGAATAAAGAAATGATTGTTCATCTCTGTCTAAGATGGCTGGCACTTCTCTTGAGACTGTGAACCCTAGTTCCTGCTTCTACAGCCACAAGAAAAAGACAATCAATATCAAATAATCTAAGAAGGTTCTACATTTCAATGAGATTACTTCTCAACCTTCTAAACTCTGGAGAATATAGACCTATCCTACAGCCCTCTTGTTTCAAAATCAGTATGAAAAACCATTTGCCATTCTCTGGTTCAAATGTATCCTTCCTTTCAATCAGAGCAAAATGTTTCACTATTCAGACATGGCGTCATCATTGCCCAATATTATAAACACCATTACAATAAATACCATTTGCTCCTGCATTGCTTGCTATCTAAAAAATTGCTACCATGATGGAGTTGGCTGCCAGTGAAGCAACCCAATTGGCTGACAATGCCCAGGGGCATCAAGTAGTGGAAACTGGACAGAGTGTGGTACCAACCGTAGAATGCCGCTGATGTGGCAAGAGTAGCCACAAGGAATCAATGTGTTGGATTCCAGCAGCCCAGTGTCACAGGTGTAAGCCAGTGATCATACTGCCCGAAATTTTATATGTTTGCATTTTAATTCAGCTTTGCATTTGATTTATTTGGAAATTGTCTTAAACCTGCGTTGAATATTTTAATAAAGTACTTTGTAGACATTGATTTAACCCAAACAAGAGAAGGGGATTCAGAAAGAAATTACCCTGAGGACAAGACATAGGTGCATCCTACCTGCCAGGGAGTTGACAGGGAGTCAGCAAGGTCTGCAGAAGAAGCAGAAGGCCCAGAGTCGATACGGGGAGGTAGTGAAGCTGCTCGTTTCTGAGTTCTTCCCAAAGTAGAAGAGAAGGTGGTAAAAATGGAAGTGGATATGGGCACAGCAGTGTCCCAGATTCCCAAATCAGTCTATACAGAGAATTTGATGTCATGACCATTGAAGCCTGCCAAGGTTATATGACAGACATACAAGGAACAAGTGGTACCACTGATGGGCTATGTCCTGGTGAAAGTACACTGAAGGGGCCAATGTGCAGTATTGTCACTAATAAAAGGTGAATACCCTGTATTTTTCAGATGCTTTTGGTTCCAACAATTAAGGTTGAACTGTGGCTTGATTGATTGGCTGGTGGACTCAAACATGAGTTTGCAAAAGATCTTGGCAAGTACAAAAATGTCTTCGAAGGAACCCTGGGGGGAATGAAAGAAGTCAAAACTAAATTACAGCTGAAGCCAGAGCCTCATCCTGGGAGTTTCAGGTCACAGCTGATACTGTATGCCATTTGGCCTGAAGTGGAAGTGAAATTGGAATGATTGGTGAATCTGGGAGTGCTGGAACCAGTAACCACCAGTGAATGAGCCACTCCCATCATTCCGATCTTCAAAACAGATGGCACCATGAGGATTAGTGGTGACTTTAAGGTCAGGGTCAACCCAGCCCTGAATGCGGATCAAAAACTCCTTCCACTCACAGAAGATCTATTCAGCAGCCTGGCCAGGGGAAAGAAACTTCCAAAAATGATCTGTCACAGGCCTATACCTACAGATGGGGATCACAAAGGAGTTTCAGCTGCTGCTGATGATAGAGACATAACAGGGGACTGTTCTGCTACAAACAACTTCCTTTTGGCGTCATGTCAGCACCAGCTCCATTCCAGAGGACCATGAATCAGATACTTACACGGGCTGACAGGAGCCCAGTGTTATCTGGATGATATTTTGATTTGAAAAATTTGGAAGCAACCCTTAAAAGGATTGCAACAGCACAGCCTACAAGAGAAAAAAGAGAAATGCGATTATTTTAAAGACTCCATAGTGTACTTGAGCCAATGGTGAGGGACTACATGAGACACCCAAGAAGATGGATGCTATCATCAAAGGTGCTTAGACCTGAGAACGTATCTCAACTGAGATCATTCTTGGGACTTGTCAATCACCATAGCAAATTCATGTCCGATCTGGCAACCATGCTTTGCTAGGAAACAGGCAGCCATAGAAACAGACGCAGGAATATGAGGTGGCTTACCGGGCAGTGAAGAAAATCTTTTAAAAGTCGCAAGCGTTAACACATTTCGACCCAAATTTCACTTCAAGGTCACTGACTAAGACGGAGAATTATGCTCAAATGGAAAACGAAAGATCGAGCATTGTGTTCGGGGTTCTGAAGTTCACCCATTTTCTTAGTACAGGCATGTCATACTACTGACCGACCACAGACCTATAACCTTCATTTTTGCCCCATATACAGGGATTCCATCAATAGTGGCAGCAGACTGCAGAGATGGGGACTGACTCTGTCATCTTTTTCATATGAGATCAAATATAAACAGGCAGAGAAGCATGGCAATGCAGATGCTCTGTCAATGCTGCCACTACGGGAGAATAAAGACGTTCCTGACTGAAAATTATGCTTTCCCAGGATGACAAGGTGCCTGTGTCAGTGAATCAGGTGTGGAACCCAACTCAGAACAACCTGCTTTTGAACTGAATGGTAGATTTGGCCCTGAGATGGAGGACCAGTCATGGAAACTACCCAGAATTATGACTTTACCTGTCCAGGAGGTGGGAGTTGTCAGTATTGGACAGGTATTTAATGTGGAGAATGAGAGCTGTCATCCCTCACCCGTTAAGAGGAAAGATGCTGTAACGAGTGCACCTAGGGCACTCTTTCATGGTATGAATGAACAACATAGAACATTGAACTTTACAGCACAGGAACAAGCCCTTCAGCCCAGGATGTTGTGCCAAATATGATGCCAAATTAAACTAATCTCTTCTGCCTGTCCTTGGTCCTATCCTTCCATTCATGTGCTTATCTAAATGTCCCTTAAACACCAGCATCATACCTCCCTCCACCACCACGCCTGGCAGCGCGTTCCACACCCCTTTCACTCTCTGTGTAAAAAACTTGCCCCTCACATCTCCTTTGAACTTTCACCCTCTCACCTTAAATGCATGCCCCTAGTTTTAGACATTGCAACTCTGGATAAAAGATTCTGACCGTCAACCCTAGCAATGCATTTCACGAGTTTATAGATTTCTATCAAGTCTCTCCTCAGTCTCCACCATTCCAGTGAAAACAACCTCAGCTTATCTAGCCTCTTCTTATCGTTCATACCTTCTAAAACAGACAGCATCCTGGTAAATCTCTACTGCACCCTTTCCAAAGACTCCACATCCTTCCTGTAATGCTGGAACCAGAATTGGAGGCAGTACTCTAAGTGTGGCCTAACTAATCTCTTCTAAAGCTGTGACATGATATCCTGACTCTTGTATTCAATTTCCTGACCAATAAAGGTAAGCAAGCCATACACCTTTTTTACCACCCTATCTACTTGTGTGGCCACATTTTGGGGGAAATGGACTTGAACCCCAAGATTCCACTATACATCAATGCTGTTAAGGGTCCTATCATTAATTGTATCGTCTTCCTTAACATTTGATCTCCCAAGTGCAGCACCTCACACTTTCCTGGATTAAATTCCATCTGCTATTTCTCTGCCCAGCTTCATCTACCATTTTTCCACCCAGCATTTTCTGATTTGACTTCACTATTCTTTGTGAATACAAAACAGTCTCTGCAATGAAGGAGGTGGCCAGGAGCTACTTTTGGTGGTGGAAGATGAACTCCGAAATTCATGAGGAAGTGGGATTATGCAAATTAGTAGGAAAGGCTCCACTGTTATCACCCCATCACCCGTGGGAATGGCCTCAATCACCATGGCAGTAGATTCATGTCGACTTTCTGGGACCAGTAGTGGGACAGATGTTACTAGTGACCGTGGATGCTCACTCCAAGTGGTCAGAACCGATGGTGTGAAGTAGCTTTCAGCAGAAGCAATGATAGACCAACTGATTGAAATATTTACCAGGCTTAGGAACTCTGAACAAGTCGTCGTGACAGTAGTTCCACAGCTGGTGGTGCAGAAGTTTGAGGAGTAACTGTGACAAATGACCAGGTGTCGAGATTGGTTCAACCTTGAAGCAGGCCTTAAAGGCTTCACTAGGATCACACATCAGTAAGTTCCCTCGCATGTCAAGGAACACATCACACTTGGCAACCCAGCACTTACCAGTACTTTTCAACCGCCAGTTGAGAACCATATTTAACCGACTGCAGCCAGAAGAGACCAGAGAGGTGGTAGAGTAAAATGAAGAAGGACAGATGGCCAGAAAGGTGGGAACCTTATGGTTAAGAGTATTCCAAAGAGGAGATACTGTGCCAGCCCGGAATTATATGTCTGGAGAGAAAACAGATCCCAGTGTGGTGCTGGCTCAAATAGGGCCATTGTCATATACAGTACAGACTAGGAATAAACTAGTCTGAAGGAGACATATGTACCAGCTGGTCACCACATTTCACTAGTGGGGTGGAATGCCCCTCAGAATACTGAGCTGGTCCAAAGGGGACCACAGGTGCCGACCAAGTCATGTGTCTCTGAGCCAGGATTGGCCATACCCCAGGGAGGAAACAAAGCAGTGTCACAGGGCAACAACAGCTGATCAGAGAGGGACATATCTGCAGAACAACTGGAGCTTCTGGAAGATAGGTAGGAAAGGTACCTGAGATCAAAAATACCTAGAATCCTGGTACCTCTGAGAGATTAATCATGACAATGTAAATGAGGGAAGGATCATTTTCTTTTACCGTTTTTTGTATATATTTCTAATGATATACATAAGTTAGCAGCAATGCTTGCATAATAATTATACTCGTGTATATGTTTTATCATGGGAGTTTTAAAATAAAGGATAGGTGTTTGTATGTAGCTGGGGTTCTACTCAATTAAAATATCTGGTCAGGTGACCTGGATCCTTGGAGTTTGGGTCCTGCTGTGGAGGTGTTAGCATCAATGAGGTGTTGCTGTTCCAATTTACCATTTGTCTCCCTGGTATATAATTCCTGGTTCCAAAGGAAGGACCAACATTAATGGGTGGCACAGTAGCACAGTGGTTAGTACTGCTGTCTCACAGTGCCAGAGACCTGGGTTCAATCCCTGCCTCAGGCAACTGTCTGTGTGGAGCTTGCACATTCTCCCCGTGTCTGTGTGGGGTTGCTCCGGTTTCCTCCCACAGTCCAAAAATGTGCAGGCTAGGTGAATTGGTCATGCTAAATTACCCATGGTGTTAGGTGTAGGGGAATGGGTCTGGATGGGTTGCTCTTTGGAGGGTCAGTGTGGACTTGTTGGCAGAAGGGTCTGTTTCCACACTGTAAGTAATCTAATCATTACAGTAAATGGGTCAGGACATGTGTAAAAGCACTTTGTGTAATATTGGTGAGCTTTCTTTTTCTCTGCTGATTCACATTCAATCAGCAATGGTGGCTGAAGGCTCTTGCATTGATGTAATTACAGGAATATATGGTAAAGTTGAATTCTTTCTTCATCTCTGTCATTTGCATCTGGATCAGGAGTTGGTGTTAATTTTCTGAAAAGAGTAATGTTGTTTCTCCATAGATGCTCCCTGTCCTGAAAAAAATGTATTCCATTGCAGTACTGATCTGATTTTCATGATTCTGTTGTAAGGAATGAACACACATGTCGACTTGGAGATGATTTAGTTTGATGTTTTATATGTTCTTTAAACTGTAACACATCCTCAAGATGTGATTCTTTTTTCCCTACAATGAATATATTCTTGGTGTAAGACTGAACAGTTTTGCCTCTGCTATTGAGTTTTTTTGGAACCACACTTATGCCAAGATACAGCAGCTTTTGATTGCCTATGATTTTGAATTGATGTCATATATGGTCTCCTTCAAATCTGTTTCCTCTAGTTGAATGCTCTGTTGTTCTCTAAGCAGTCAACTTTCTGTGCAAAATGGTCTACATTAAATGGAACTCTTACTGTATGACGCTTCTTGAATAATTTTCTAGATTCTGTCCTATTTGTTCTAAAGTTGAATCCTCTTTGAATGAAGAAGTTCAGTGACTGATATATCCAGAAGACCAGCATTGATTCTATTACATACGATCTGTCATTGTGAGTTTCTAGAGTTGCATGGTTTGGATAACACATGACCATTATTTTATGAAGTTAGGTACAGATTCTCCTGGGGATTTGTATCTGCTGTTGAAGCATGTTCTTGCCAGTGTCCTATTTGTTGAAGTGAAATATTGATCAAAAATTTTTCAGACAATGTCAAATGTAATTTGTTTCTTATAGATCGATTGTCTATGCAATACACATTCTTTTTTTCCACATAGTAGAAGATAATGCTAAAGGATTCTGCATTTGATTTATGTGTCCAATCCTGTTCAAATTTTAAGGACTTATGCTTTCTATTTGCATCAATTTGCTGAGTTATCAAATGGATCTGAGCTTGAATTTTCTTTGTAGATTGATCAATACTGATAAACTTTGTTGCTTTGCTGGATTTTTGAAATCTGTTTGAGAATATAGGTATTAACTTCATCGTCTCTAATTTATGTGCAACCAGAATAAGAAGTATTCCCTGGAGAACGGAAGGAAACTCTGGATGAATCAGGACATAGAGAAGTGGTTAACAACCAGAGGCGAGGCCTTCAGATCAGGACACCCACTCAAAAGAATCTAACTATGACCTACGCAGAGCCATTAAGACAGCCAAGAACCAATACTAATCCAAACTAGAGACCCAGACAGACACCCAGCAACTATGGCAAGGATTGAATGACATCACAGAGTCTAAAAAGAGACAGTGCAAGAGAGCAGACAATGACATATATCTCCCAGATTGTCTCAACGCCCTCTATGGTCGCTTTGAGCAGAATTTCAGCAGAGAGGTAACACCTATTCTGACAAGTCCGGATGAACCCATCCCAATAGTCACTGTATCAGAGGTCAGATCAGTTTTCCTTCATGTAAATCCAAGGAAAGCAATGGGACCAGATGGAGTACCAGGCTGTGCACTCAGAGCATGCGCAGATCTACTAGCAGGGGTCTTCTCAGACATCTCCAACCTCTCCCTGCAGCAGGCCACTGTCTCTGCCTGTTTCAAGAGGGGCAACATCATCCGTGTGCCTAAGAAGGCTCATGCAGTATGTCTCAATGATTACCGCCCAGTGGCCCTAACTTCGGTGGTCATAAAGTGCTTTGAAAGGCTGGTCATGGTATTAATCAACTCCAGCCTTCCCACTACTCTTGACCCATTTCAATTTGTCTATTGGACCAACAGATCCACACCAGATGCCATATCACTTGCCCTTCACACACCCCTAGAACACCTTGACAACAAGAACAGCTACGTAAGAATCCTACTCATTTACTACAGTTCAGCCTTCAACACTATTATCCCTTCGAGACTGATTATTAAGCTTATTGATCTCAGACTAAGCCCCATTCTCTGCAACTGGATCCTCAGTTTCCTGACCCACAGGCCACAATCAGTGAAGATTGGGGACAATATTTCATCCTCACTAACACTCAATACTGGAGCCGCCCAGCGGTGCATACTCAGTCCCCTACTGTACTCACTGTATACCCATAACTGCGTCGCCAAATACCAGACTAATGCCATTTACAAGTTTGCTGATGACACCACCATAGTCGGTCAAATCTCAGATGGTAACAAAACAGACTACAAACAGGGGGTGGTAGACCTGGAAAAATAGTGCACTGACAACAACCTAGCTCTCAATGCCGGCAAAACCAACGAACACATTACTGATTTTCAGTGGGATGTTACTCATGGCCCCCTACACATTAACAGCACAGAGTTGGAACAAGTGGAGAGTGTCAAGCTCCTGGGAGTAGTCATCCACAACAAGCTTTCTTGGACTCTTCACGTGGACACACTGGTTACAAAGGCTCAACAACATCTCTTCTTCCCCAGGCAGCTGAGTAAATTTGGCATGATGGCAAATACCCTTGCCAACTTTCATAGGTGCGCCATCGACAGCATTCTGTATGGATGTATCACTGTCTGGTATGGCAACTGTACCATTCAAGATCGGAGATGGTTACAGAGAGTGGTGAACTCAGCCTGGTCAATCATAAAGGCCAACCTCCCATCTATAGAATCTATCTACAAAGAGCCAGAGTCATCAAATCTTCCATGTTGCGAATTAGCGCTATCTATTTTCTCTCCACTGCACGGTAAAACAAAACGTTGCATGGAAATGAGGTGAGAACATGTAATAATGAGATGTTACTGCCAATAGGTCTCTCATGCTCAGGAGTAACATTCTCATCTTGTTGTTAAAATCTTCGTTGGAAAAGTAGACACTTTATTTTCTCAAAGTTGAGAAAATAATTTTTCTGTTCTTGTCATTACGCATATTTTTCATGGGCTCAGAAAGGCTCTTTGTTTTGAACTGCATTAATCTAGCTGTAAGATCAGTGCCTTGAATCAGATCAAATGTAACTGAACATAAAGCTGAAACCGATCTCTTTATCCCCATTTGACTGTGTTACTGGAAACACTCTCAGTGCATATTAATAACTGAACACACAAATATGTCTGAACTTAAATCTGTTGTTTATGTAATCTTAAATAAATTCATCTTGATAGCAGCATCTGGTTACTGTTACGTACAATTACAATCAGTCAGATCTTTACAAAGACAGCTGCTTTTGTGAAGTAAACTGGGTTATGGTATATCAAAATGACCAAAATAATAGCCATGTAACCAACTACTTCTTCAGCTGATGATTATTTACAAAACCTGGTTTGAATAAGGAAATAGGCTAATAGTTTAATATATTATCACCTTCCTGTTTCTACTGTTTCTACTTTGCCTGTCAATACTTAATCAGTTATTATCATTCAGCTCCACTCAGTGACATTTTCTGCTTAGGCCCTCAACAAATCAGTTTTTAAACCAGCCTTGAATATAAATCAACAGAAAGCTTTATAACGTACTTCAGATTTGGACATTGCAGATAGCGGTTTTATTTTTACTCCATGCATCTTACATTGAAACATAAACTGAAGCAATACATGTAAATTAGAATTATCTGGATAAATTCAATTAATAAGTAGACTACTGTTTACTCCTTAGAAATATTCACTTTTCAAATCCCTTTTTTATTATTTAATTAAAATATTTGCAGCATAACTTTTATAATGAATCTGAATTTTAGCAAAATCTCCAATTTTCTTTTAATCTGATTTAAAGAAATTGGCACTAAAATATATTCCCACTGGAATTTCTTTGGAAGAAGATTGCAAATTAGAATCAAATCTTCAGGAATTAAAATTAAATTAGAATACCCCTTCACGTTTTGGATTTAATTTAGTGAGCACTCTTTTATTCTGTTAAATGGCTGATCTAAATTTTCTTGAGGTGTTAGCACTCATTTGATGTTGCATAATACCGAAGGAGTGAATTTGGAGAAACATAAAACAAAAGGTGAATAGAGCACCTTGCATTGTATACAGTAAAAATTTTATTTTAAAAAAGGATAATTTGAGTTAAGCTGAAGCTCTGCTCAGTCTGAGGTATAATACAGCCCTGGATATGGCTTGGGCGTACCAAGGCAGTTAGGGTCTGGCCTAGTCTGCACACAGAGGTACCTGGCCTACTCTTGTTAATTATATCTAATATGTCTAATGGTTAATGTAGCCTAAATATATTTGTTACCACACAAAATTTTTATCTTGTTCACTGTGATAAATATTTCTTCTGCTGAGATTTGCTTATGATTCATCCTTTACCACAAACTACTAGAAACCCCTACACTAGTATTGGAAGAAAGATTAATAGCAGTTCCCTCCACTAACCAAAAATGATTGGCACTCAGGTTTTCCCATTGTTGTTATAGCATTGCTGAACATTGGTACGAATATCGTTTAGCTGCCAGACACATTAATACCTCATCCCCTCACTACAGCAGAGACTGAGTCCAGATTAGCTTTGAGATGTGACGGTCGGGAAGGCAAGTGATTGTTATTTGAGTGGGTGTGTTCTAGACCCCAGGTCCTACAAAGTAGGGCCTCCCACCCTCCCTCCTCCTCTAACCTAAATTAAAAGTCCACAGACTTGCCCCAAAAAGAGGGTCTAAGGAAGTTCCAGTGGATTGAAGGGTGAGGCTTTAGCTCAGGAGTCTTTGACAAGGAGGTTGAGTGAAGTGATTACGTCACAGTTGAAGAGGGTGAAGACATGACTGCCAAGCTGGTTCAGTGTGCTACATGCTTGTTGTGGGAGGTCAACCACTCTGGTGTGTCTGGCTCGTATAAGTGTTCAAAGTGTGTGCATGTTCAGCTACTGACAGAGCATATTGCAGCATTGATGAAAGAACTCGAGGACCTTAGGCTCATCCAAGAGAACGAGACCTTTCTGGACAAGACCTTCAGCGAGGTTACTACATCAATCGTACCAGAAGAGAGCAGAAGAATGCAGACAATGAGGAAGGCAGAGAGGAGACAGGTGCAAGAGACCCCGGGGGAAGTACCTGTCAGGAACAAGTTGAATCTTTTGGAAACAGTGGAGACAGATGACACTGCCAGTCTGCGAGGCGGCCAGGTCTGTCAATCAAAAGTTGGCGTGGAGACAGAGCGGAAGAGTCGGACATCGCACAGAGCCGTGGTAATAGGGGACTCCATAGTGAGAGGAACTGACCGGGGTTTTTGTGGCAGCAGACGGGAAATAAGGATGGTGTGTTGCCTTCCTGGTGCCAGGGTGAAAGACATCACAGACAGAGTGCAGGAAATCCTCAAGGACGAAGGTGAAGAGCCAGAGGTGGTGATACATGTCAGCACAAATGATGTTGGGAAGAAGAGGAGGAACATTCTACAGCAGGACTTCGGAGAACTAGGAAGAAGGCTGAAAAGCAGGATGTCCAAGGTGGTTATCTTCGGTTTGCTTTCAGTTCCTTGGGCTGGTGAGGCCAGAAACAGGGAGATAATGGACTTGAACGTGTGGCTGGGGAAGGATTTAAATTCTTGGATCACTGGGGTATGTTTTGTGGTAAGCATAAATTCTACAAGAGAGACGGTTTGCACCTTAATTGGTCAGGGACCAGCATTCTGGCGGGCAGGTTTGCTACTGCAACACAACCACGTTTAAACTAAGTAGCGGGGGGGAGGGGACAAACTGGATGTTTAAGAAGGAAATTGGAGGGAAAGTTAGAACAAGGGAAGTCAAGAAAGACAACTGTATCAATGAGGCAGAAAACTCAGAAAGGGATCATGCTGTAAGGTTGAGTGAAATAGGAGTTGATGGGAAGGGTAAGGGCAGTAACAAATTAAAAATACTATACATGAATGCACAAAGCATTAGAAATAAGATGGATGAGCTTGAGGCTCTTTTGGAAATTGGCAGATACGATATTGTGGGGATAACTGAGACGTGGCTTCAAGTGGACAGGGCCTGGGAAATGAATATTCAAGGCTACATATGCTATCCTAAGGACAGACTGACGGGCAGAGGAGGTGGGGTGGCCTTGTTGGTAAGGGATGATATTCAGTCCCTTGCGCGGGGGGACCTAGAATCAGGGGATGTAGAGTCAGTGTGGATAGAGCTGAGAAATACTAAGGGTAAAAAGGCCTTCTTGGGAGTTATCTACAGGCTCCTAAACAGTAGTCTGGATGTCGGATGTAAGTTGAATCAGGAGCTGAAATTGGCCTGTCGCAAAGATGTTACTACAGTTGTTATGGGGGATTTCAACATGCAGGTAGACTGGAAGAATCAGGATGGTATTGGACCTCAAGAAAGAGACTTTGTGGAGTGCCTCCGAGATGGATTCTTCGAACAGCTAGTGCTGGAGCCGACCAGGGAGAAGGCAATTCTGGATCTGGTATTGTGCAATGAACCAGAATTGGTCAGGGACCTTGAAGTGAAGGAGCCATTGGGAAGTAGTGACCATAATACAATAAGCTTCAATCTGCAATTTGAGAGGGAGAGGGTACAATCGGAAGTGACAATATTTCTGTTGAATAAAGGGAACTATGGAGCTATGAGGGAGGAGCTGGCCAAAGTTCAATAGTGCAATACCTTAGCAGGGATGACAGTGGAGGAACAATGGCAGATACTTCTGTGTAAAATGCAGAAGCTGCAGGATCAGTTCATTCCAAAAAGGAAGAAAGATCCTAGTAGGAGGCATGGGTGGCCGTGGCTGACGAGGGAAGTTAAGAAACATATAAAGTTAAAAGAGAAAAAGTATAACATAGCAAAGATAAGTGGGAAAACGGAGAACTGGGAAGCTTTTAAACAACAACAGAGGATTACTAAGAAGGAAATACGCAGGGAAAAAATGAGGTACAAAGATAAACTGGCCAATAATATAAAGGAGGATAGTAAAAGTTTTTTTAGGTATGTAAAAGGCAAAAAAATGGTTAAGACTAAAATTGGGCCCTTGAAGACAGAAACAGGGGAATATATTACGGGGAACAAAGAAATGGCAGAAGAATTGAATTGGTACTTCAGATCTGTATTCACTGGGGAAGACACAAGCAATCTCCCTGAGGTAACAGTGGCTGAAGGACCTGAACTTAAGGGAATTTATATTTGCCAGGAGTTGGTGTTGGAGAGACTGTTAGGTCTGAAGGTTGATAAGTCCCCTGGGCCTGGTGGTCTACATCCCAGGGTACTGAAGGAGGTGGCTCGAGAAATCATGGATGCGTTGGTGATTATTTTCCAGAGTTCGATAGATTCGGGATCCGTTCCAGCGGAGTGGAGGGTGGCTAATGTTATACCACTTTTTAAGAAAGGTGGGAGAGAGAAAGCAGAAAATTATAGACCAGTTAGTCTGACCTCAGTGGTGGGAAAGATGCTGGAGTCTATTAAAAAGGATGAAATTACGACACAACTGGTTAGTAGTAACAGGATAGGTCAGAGTCAGCATGGATTTATGAAGGGGAAATCATGCTTGACTAATCTTCTGGAATTTTTTGAGGATGTAACTCTGAAGATGGACGAGGGAGATCCAGTAGATGTAGTGTACCTGGACTTTCAGATAGCTTTTGATAAAGTCCCACATAGGAGGTTAGTGAGCAAAATTAGGGCGCATGGTATTGGGGGCAAAGTACTGACTTGGATTGAAAGTTGGTTGGCTAATAGGAAACAAAGGGTAGTGATAAATAGCTCCATTTCGGAATGGCAGACAGTGACCAGTGGGGTACCGCAGGGATCAGTACTGGGACCGCAGCTTTTTACAAGGTGGTATTAGTAATAACATTAGCAAATTTGCTGATGATACTAAGCTGGGTGGCAGGGTGAAATGTGATGAAGATGTTAGGAGATTGCAGGGTGACCTGGACAAGTTAGGTGAGTGATCAGATGCATGGCAGATGCAGTTTAATGTGGATAAATGTATGGTTATCTACTTTGGTGGCAAGAACAGGAAGCAGAATACTACCTAAATGGAATCAATTTAGGTAAAGGGGCAGTACAGAGAGATCTGGGTGTTCTTGTATACCAGTTAATGAAGGTAAACATGCAGGTACAGCAGGTAGTGAAGAAGGCTAATAGCATGCTGGCCTTCATAACAAGAGGGATTGAGTATAGAAGCAAAGAGGTTCTTCTGCAGCTGTACATGGCCCTGGTGAGACCACACCTGGAGTACTGTGTGCAGTTCTGGTCACCAAATTTGAGGAAAGACATTCTGGCTATTGAGGCAGTGCAGCGTAGGTTCACGAGGTCAATTCCTAGAATGGCTGGATTACCTTACACTGAAAGACTGGAGCGACTGGGCTTGTACACCCTTGAGTTCAGAAGACTGAGAGGGGATCTGATTGAGACATATAAGATTATTAAAAGAATTGGACACTCTGGAGACAGGAAACATGTTTCCGCTGATGGGTGAGTGCTGAACCAGAGGACACAGCTTAAAAATACGGGGTAGACCATTTAGGACAGAGATGAGGAGAAACTTCTTCACCCAGAGAGTGGTGGCTGTGTGGAATGCTCTTCCCCAGGGCAATGGAGGCCCAGTCTCTGGATTCATTTAAGAAAGAGTTGGATAGAGCTCTCAAGGATAGTGGAATCAAGGGTTATGGAGAAAAGGCAGGAACAGGATACTGATTAAGGATGATCAGCCATGATCATATTGAATGGTGGTGCAGGCTCGAAGGGTAGAATGGCCTACTCCTGCACCTATTGTCTATTGTCTATTATCTGTGATCCGAACTGGGCAAGAAAGGAAGGTTTATAACCAAGAATCTCAATCCTGCTTTTAACTGAATTAATTCTAGAAAGAAGACAGTTCTTTGTGTGGATGATGCTGTGAATAAGGAATCAATCTGACTCTGCACCACTGTCCTCTGAGATTAGATAGTCTACTGCAGCTCATTGCCTTGCTTCCCATATGGAAAATGGCTACTTCAATGAAGCCCGAAAGCGCAAGAGATATCCATCAAAAGACAACCAGGAAACATTGAGAGATTTCAGTGAACAGAAAAATAAGTGTACGTTTATACTTCAGATGAGCACAAGGGGACTTAAGCCAATATTATGGTACTTTAGCTGCTGTCTTCTGTTTGTGGTAAATTTGTTGCAGTTACCTCCATTTGTTGCTAGATATACTGGTTAGATTCATGTGAATTGTAAAGTGCTTTGTTGTACCTCATGTCTTTGTTAAAACCAAATTTTCATGCAAGTTTTCTTTCTTCTTTGCTAGAAATAATAAAATAGTCAAATTGTACATTAATAAAATGTTCTAGAGTTTAATATATTAGTGTATAATTTGTTTGGCCACTGTTGTTGCTTTTTTGCTGATGTGCATTGTAGGATTTGTGATTCATAATATTGTGGGCCAGATCAGACTGCCTCAAAAATATTTTAAGAACGTAGAATAAACTCTAATATTTTCTTCTTATTTTAAAGGCAAATGTAAAAAGTCTCATGCAATATGGCTGGTCAAACTATTCAATGTTAAGCAAAGCACAAAGTATTTAAACACTTTAGCTAAAATACAAACAAGGAAAGAGGAATTTAAAATAATTTAACAGATTGGAAACTTAACAGGATAATAGATACAGTAATTATTACTAAGCGATAGTTCCAATATAGTAACTTCCAAAAACACACCCCTTGGCAAAAAAGAAAATTCAGACACTGATTCTTAAAAGCAGTTCTTCAGTCCAAGAGAAAAAAAATCAAGAGAAGATTCAGAGCGAGTAACATTCACTAACGAGACATTCATTGAAGCTTCCAACTCTTTGAAACCCCAAAATCTTCTGATGTTACTGAAAAAAAAAACAAAACTCAGAAGTCTGGATCAGTGAGAGTTTGCCACACTCATTCAAGCTGTTTAAAAAACCCCAAGACCCCCAAGCTGTTTATTCCTTCAGTGGCCATTTTGCCACCCCTGCCTGACAACCTCCCTTCAAAAAAAGGACAAAATAAGCTCTTAAAGTGACAGCATCGTCACAATTAAACTATCTTCAAAAAGTTGTTGCCATGTTATGAAATGACTTAGAGTAGATAGTCTTGAGATAAGGAAATCTATACTGCATCTAAAATTAGATAATTACTTACTTACCTAATTGATAGTAAACAAATTGACCATTTGGAACTTTTAAAGGAAATATTTCATTTCTGGAGGTTTTAGTATTCACAATAGCACTTATATCACAATGAATCATCAAGGACAATGCGTGTGTGATTAGAAACCTATAAAGATCTTAAGTTTTCCTTTTACAATTTGTAAAGTCATGATCAAAAGGATGCATGTTTATTCAGTGGAAAAAATTGAGTTTATTTTGTATGTCTGTTGCTTAGAGACATTGTATATGTTTAAGACTTGGCAAAGCACACTAAAATGTTGACATTGCAAATTATATTTTGGATTAGATTTGGATTCTCTTATAAGAAGAAGAAATTCTGTTCAGCCACCCATTATCATAAAAACAAGAATATTATTGAATTTCAATTGCAAATTAAATCCAATGTAAATGGAATTCCCAAAACTGGTTACAAAGCAATGCAGTGGAAGCTGGCCTTGCCTCTCAAAACTTACCAGGCCTTAATTAAATTGATGGTGAGTGTTCATCCATTACACCTTGTGGTGACCTTTGAAGAAGGCTTTTCAAATTATATTGATTTTTAGGTAAAAAGGCGTTAATAGATTTTTTTAAAAATGAAACAATTAAAAAAATCAGTTCACGAAAAGAATGGCTGAGTAATGTCTATCAATTGAACTCATAAATAGTTCAGTTCTTTCCTTTTTTCCTTCAGATTCCAAAAGCTTCTAGATTAGCCTGAATTATTTAAAACGTTTATTGCTTGAAAGAAACCTACTTTCAGCTTTATGAATGAAAAGGCATTGCTATCAATCATAAACATAATGGAATATTTTTAAAGCAAGGAGAAAGACATAAACAATTACATTCTAAGACATTCCCTGAACATTTTATATTTGCAATTATACAAATAAGTTTGAACGGGAAACTTGAATCTTAACTCCACTTTGGAGTAGTAAGATGTTTTCCATACTTCATGCCCTGCTCCCCTGTTGTTTCAGGCTGCTCATATTAGCAAATTCTGAGAAAGGCCCTATTTGACAGGGTACAGGTGTTTGAGACATTGGGCATGAAATTCAATTTTGGCAGCGATCTCCACAGAAATGTTGGCGTTCGTGGATGTCAAATGAAAACCATGCACTGGTACAAAATAGGGAAATATTCAACCAGAAAAAAAAAGGAGAGTGGACAAGAAGGGTGAACCTTGATAAAATTGCATATTTCTGAAGATATACAAGACAGTGCAATATAGAATTAATCTTACATTGTTGAGAGATTATTGTTTGGCCTTCTGCAGTTGTCATCATTGATTTTACTCAATCAGCTATTTCATTGACAATAATATTAATTATGATTTATAACATTATGCTGAGGTAAAACATTTCTCATTTCTTTATTTCTCAATTAATAATAGTCAGATGATAGAGAAAAGTGGAAAGGAAGTAATTTTCCAATTTGGCCTCTAAAAAGACACTGATCTAATGGAATATTATTGTCATTTTATTTGAGCAACTGACAGTAGATTTTGTTTCATTTCATTTGTATAATTGTTGTGACTTCTGAATTCATGTTTTGCATATTATTGGAAGTTCCTGGCAGATAAATGGTTGGAGTTTTGGAGGAGAGGGGAATGAAAGATAAGGGTGAGGTGGTGCACTGAGAGTGGTCAGGGTAATGGGGAATGGAAGAGTACGAGAACTTGCATTGAAACCTGGGCTGCTGGACATATTAAAAAAAAACAACCACTTTGTGGTTACATAGGGAGATGAAATTGTTGGTGGCCTGTCCAGCCAATAGTTTCTATATTCCTATTGAGTAATCCAAAGGTTATTTCTATAATGAAACTGGTCTTCAGCTACCATTGGCTGGTATGGTACAGCACTCACATACCTTGTTACAACACTGACAAAGTAGAGATGGTACTGAATGAGGCCAGGAAAGTCACCCTGTTACCACCCCAAGAGCATAATGTCCTGCAAAACAGTATTGCAGCATGCGAGGAAGTAGTGTCACTGTCTTTTACTACTACTGGCAGTTGTCTTCCAATGTGCAAGTTTGTTCCAGACAGCCTTACATCAGGTGGAACAGCTTTGTGAGTGGCTGTCTACAGTTCTGTAGCTCCATACATTTAATTGCATGTTATACGCATCTACTTGTAGATCTTGAAGGCTGAAAGTTTGCATTATTCTTTCTCTATAATTTGACCATTTGGTACAAAATTATGTCCTTTCTCCCTCTAAGTAAAAAAAAAATGGGGATTACTATTTTTCCTAATATAGCACATTCAACAAATATTCTTGCTGCAGAACATTCTGCACAAAGTCTTCTAAATGGTTAAATAGAAGTTGGACATAAAAATAAACCCCTCAAACTTCAGTATTCTGCAGCTGGAGGATGATCAAATCAGCAAGCACTGTCAAGTATAAACAATCTCAATGACATTGGCTTCCTGGTCCCATTTGAGATGTTGAAAGCTTTCACAAAGGTGGGAAGGTCGACCTTGTGGCCCTATCTAATCCGGTATTATGTTATTGGAGATGCTTAAAAATCTAACTGCAAGCGCATCGAGGGCCATGTTTTGGCAGGACAGATGCATGAGCTCTATACAGTGCCTGGGCAAATCCAGTAAATGGAGACAGCAACACAGTGGAGAACCAGGCATGACTGCATCATCATGTTAGATGGAAATATGTGATGGATGGGTGCAAATCCCCTCAACATATTCAGAAGATAAGCTAGCTCCTAACTTTTTTCTTATTTTAAAGGTGTTGTTTTCCAGATGCAATTCAATTAGTCAAATTGCCAGATTTAAAGCAAAATCTACTTCATTCATCCACTATAGTTAAAGTACAACAAAAGAAAGAAGGAATTGGAATAACATTATTGGAAAACTTAACAGAATAATAGATACAACAACTATTACTAATTAACTGTTCTAATACCGTAACATCCCATTAACACACCTCTTGGCAAAAGGAGAATTCAGAAAACAGACTGTCTCACATGCAATTTCCAGTAGGAGGAAGAGAACCTCCAGCTTTTGGCTGTAACTGATAGAAGAAAACAATAGCTTTTACTAACCCAAGATTCCAACAGCAACTGCTGAAAACTAAAGATCCTGGTTCTGTGGGAGTTTGATCACATCCATTCAGGCTGCTTCTATTGTTTCAACTTTCAAAGCAAAACAAAAACCCCAAGGCCTCAGAGGCTGTTTAGTCTAGTGGTTCTGGTCGACTGCTCGTTACCTCTGCCTTAAAATATCTCTTCAAAAAAAGGATAAAATACACCTTAAAGCCACAGCACTATCAATAGGAAGAACAGTACTTTGAGGGATCCAGCCATTCACGCACCATTGTTATTGAGACAACAAAGAGAAAGTGAAGAGAATGATAGGTCAGCGTAGTGTAAGGACTCGTCATCCTCCTAGCATTGAGGATGCAAAGACAGCAAGATTTCCAGACACAGTTGGGAGTCTACCTGGTTGCAAGGGAGCAGAAGCTGTCAATGGTAGCACAACTCTCAGATCCCAGCTACAGTGTGATGAGAAGCAATGTCCCCTGGAGGAAGGCAGAGGAGAAGGAAGAGGCGCAGGGAGGCAACCAAGATTATACCCACAGCACTACGTCTTTTGCTCGTGATAGAACTACCCTGAAATGACCAAGAACCATGACTAGAGAAGCACTAGTTGATATTGTCTGCCAGTAGCTGTCAAATTTACATTGACTTTGAACTTTTACAATTCTAACTGTATTACTATCTGAGCCATCTGCAAATTGGCATCAGGAAAATAAGATTAAAGAAATGAAAGAATGGCTGGTATGGGAAAAGTAGGTTCTGTGTCCGTGGAGCATTGGCATCAGTATTGGGTAAAGTGGGAGCTGTACTTGAGATAGTTTATAACTGAGCCATATTAGCCCAGTATTCTAGTGAGTTGTGATACAAAGGAAGTAGAGAGAGTTTGAACATTGGGGCAAGCAATCAAATCTGGGAAGATGTGTCAAATCAAAGTAAGGGCAAAACAAACGAGGAAAATATTAATTTCACAAATGATAAATCAGACTTGACAGGAAGGGACAGAGTTCAAATTTAAGAGTAAATCTCAGATAAAGGCAAAAATTACAAAAATAATGAAAGGATACAACTAAAGGCACTGTGCCTAAATGTTTGTATCATTTGAAACCAACATACTAACGTTTCTCTTGTATTCATTCCTGGGATGTGGGTGTCACTGGTTTGACTGTCATTTACTCCCCATCCCTATTTACCCTTAAGATGGTGGTAGCGAGCTGCCTTCTTGAACAGCTGCAATCCATTTGGTGTAGATAGATCCACAATGACATTAGGGAAGGAGTTCCATGTTATTGATTCAGCAATGCAACAGGAGCGGTAATATATTTCCAAGTTTTATCTTTATGTCATCAGCAAATTCAACAGCCTTAAGGTTGGCCCCCTTATCCAAGTCATTTTATATCAATCATAAGAAACTGAGGGTCCAACACTGATTCCTGCAGCACACCACTTGTAACATCTAGAAAATAACCCATTTAGACTACTGGCTAGCTGGCTAACAGGAAGCAATATTTTATCCATACCAATACATTATTCCCTATGCCATGAGTGTTCATTGCTGGTAATAACATTTGATGTGACATTTTATCAAATGCCTTCTGGAAATTTAAATATAACACATTGTTTAGTTCCCCATTATTCACAGCACATGTTATGATTTCACCAACCCTAATAAATTGGTTAAATATCATTTCTCAGTTGCAAACCTATTTTGACTCCACCTGATTACAATTAATTTTTCTAAGTGTCCAGCTACACTTTCCTTAATTATAGCTTTTAATATTTTCCCGATGACATATGAAACTTTCTGTCTCCCTCCGTTTTTGGATAGAGGATTTGAATTGGTTGTTTTCCAAGCTGATTGATTGAGTGGGTGACAAGTTCCTGTTACAGAATTTCAGCAAATCCAATTCTCAATATATGTAATCCAAACTGAATATAAGTGAGTTACATTAACAACTTTAAAGTACCCTCTCGGGTTAAGCCCAGAAACTGGACTCAGACTGGATTTACGTCATACTTGTGATGGCAAGTGCAGTACAATTGCAGCCGGGAAACCCCTCAAAAGAACAACATTGCGTACAATACTGAACCCTAACTTATCTTTTTTTTGTTAGGTAAAATCTCCCTTCATTGTTTCTAGTTAATATTTTCTATTGAACTGCAACATCATCCATAATAACAAGATGCAAACTATCCTCCAGAGTAATTTTATAATTATTTTTAATCAACTTGTTCCGAAGAGATATGACACACCTCCCGTACAGGTGAGACTTGACCCCAGCCCCTCTACCATCCAGGCAGTAACATTATCAATAGAGTAACTTATCAGCTATCTTTTACTGTTGGGGGTTTCCACTTCATGGGAAGTAATCATGATATAAGAAAACACAGTTTCTGATTAATCACTTACAATCTGGCTTATAACTGCAGGGAAATTCTGTGCTTTTATTATTAGGTCTCAGTAATATTTTTCATTTTGTGCCACTGTAGCAACGCAATTCTTTAATTTTGTAAACAGCATCTATTCGTCCACTTTTGAACTTCCTCATGTTTGATCAATTTTAAATTCTAGTACATTGCGAGCAGTACATTGCAGACTCCAGATGCATAACCATAAATCTGAAATTACTTCTTAAATGTGAAAGTAACATATAAGTGTGAGGCATGAACTGATTGAAGAAAACTTTAAGGAAGAAAACCTAGTCTAGCCAACATGTGACTCCAGACTCTCAGCAATGTGGTTAACCTCTTAATTTCTCTCTGAAATGGCCTAGCAAACCATTTAGTTGTAGAAATCATAGAAAGTTTCTAAAAAGGAGTGAAAATGGAGAAACCGTCCAGGAATGACCTAGATACTTGAAACGACAACAGCAAACACAGTACTGCTGACCTTATAAAGTCCTCCGAACTAACATCTGGGGGACAGTGCCAACATTAGGACAGCTATCGCTGAGCAGACAAGCAACAATCTGACATAGTCATACTCATGGAATCATGCATTACACCCAATGTCCTAGAAAATAATTCACCATCCCTGGAGTTGTTGGTGGCTCAATGGAATACAGATGAGAGGGAGTTACTCTGAGAGTCCTCAATATTGATTCCAGGCCTCTTGCAGTTGCTCGGCATCATGTCAAACTTGAGCTAAGCAACCTCCTGCTGATTGCCATGTATTACTCTCCCTCAGCTGATGAATCAGTACTCATGTTGAACAACATTTTGGAGAAGCACAGAGGGTGGTAAAATGCGAAAACTGATTTCATCATTCACCATCAAGACTGAGCTGGTAGTGTCCTCAAGTGCTCAGCTGCTAGACTGGGAGTGTGGCACAGAGTTAGGGAAACAACAAGAGGGAAAAACATACTTCATACTTACCAACTTGTTACTGCAGATGCACCTGTCTATGACTGAATCAGTCGGAGAGACCACCATTCCTGATGAAGGGCTTATGCCTGAAACATCGATCCTCCTGCTCCTCGGATGCTGCCCACCTGCTGTGCTTTTCCAGCACCACACTTTCAACTCTGATCTCCAGCATCTGCAGCCATCACTTTCTCTAGGAGAGACCGCCACACAGCTCTTTCTCACACAAAGTCCCACCTTCATATTGCGAATATAGCAGCAGCAACAGATCTACACGACAACACAATCTGCAACCTTACAGCCTGGTGTAATCCCACCTCACTATTATCTTCAAGCCAGGGGATCAACTCTAGTTCATTGAAGTGTGCAGGAGGGCATGCCAAGAATAGCCGCAGGCATACCAAAAAATGAAGTATTAGCCCAGTGAAATGACAAAACATTGGGTATCAAACTACATAAGCAGCAAGTGATAGACAGAGCTAAGCAATTCCAGAACTGATGGACCAGATCTAAGCTCTGCAGCCCTGCTACATCCAGTCATGAATGATGGTGGACAATTAAACAACTCCCTGGAGGACACTGCATAAAACTTCCCATTTTCAATGATGGGGGAGCACGAGCACATCAGTGCAACTGATAATGCCGAAGCGTTTGCAATTTTCAGCTAGAAGTGCCAAATAGATGATCCATCTCAGCCTCTTCCAGTAATCCCCAGCATTACAGATCCCAGTCTTCAGCCAATTCAATTCACTCCACATTATATTGAGAAATGGTTGGAGGCTCTGGATACCGCCAAGTCTGTGGACCCTGAGATAACTCCAGCAATAGTACTGAACACTTGTGTTCCAGAACGTGTAGCACCCCTAGCCAAGTTGTTCTATATAGCTGCAAGACTGACATCTACCCAACCACATGGAAAAGTGCTCAGATACGTCTTTGTATGCAAAAAGTCGGACAAATCCAATCTGACCAATTCCTTCCCAGCTGTCCACTCCTGATTATCAGCAAAGTTATAAAACTGTCAATGCTGTATTGAATCCAGCAGTACCTGCTCAGGAATGACTTGTTCAGTGACATCCAATTTGGGTTCCACCAGGGCCATTCAACTCCTGCCCTCAGCCTTGTTTCAAGAACAGAATTCCTGAAGAGAGGTGAGTTTGGCATCCCTTGATATTAAAGCTTCATTTGACTGATGACATCAAGAAGCCCGAGCAAAACTAGAATCAATGCAAATCAAGGGAAAACTCTCTGCTGGTTGGAGTCATACCTGACACAAAGGAATATGGTCAGCTGCTTCATCAATGTCCTTCCGTCCATCATAAGGTCAAAAGTGGGGATGTTCACCAATGATTGCACAATGTTCAGAAGGGTTTATGACCCCCTTCAATTTTGAAGCAGTTCAGGTCTTGCTGTATTTGGACACTGACAATATCCTGGCTTGTGCTGAAAAGTAGCAAGTTTCATTCATGCCACACAAAGGCTGGGCAATGACCATCTCCAACAAGAAGAATCGAATTAGTGTGGTTTGACATTGTAGTCACTGAATCCACCACTATCAACATCTATAAGTTAGCATCTAACAGAAGCTGAACTGAACAGTAAAGCTATCATAGTTTTACCATATCATAGCGTTGCTTTCTCTTTAAAGAGAGGCAACCAGTGATGGTTTAACCTGAGGGCCACCATACTTCAGGGAAGGGGAAAGGAGAATCCTTCAATGGTACCTCAGCTTGTAGAAATTGAACTCTCACTGTCAGTAAAACTCTGCATCACAAACCAGCTATCCAGACAACTGAGGTAAACCATGGTCATTGTGGATGTACCTTCAGCAAATGATGCGGTAGTTCAAGAAGGTAACTCAAGGACAATTAGGAATGGAGATTAAATACTGATCCAGTTTTCAACAGCCATCTGTGAGATAATTTTAAAAAAAGACTCAAATGTAATTAGAAAGAGAGAATCTCACCACAAGTAGAAACCAAATCACATCATCCATCATTCTGTGACACTTTCGTTGTCCAAGTAGTGCTATTCATTGCTCATGCTGTGATAGGTCAATGGCCAAGGCAGGCATCAAGAACAAACTCAGGCAGTCTGTGGACTGCCCACCTGACCACTGCTGTTATTCTGTACCACATTCTAGCCAATCAAAGCCCCATCACTGATTTAAAACAAAAGTCTGGCGTTTTAGAACTTTTTTTATATCTCCAAAATAAGATCAAGATGAGGGTGTCCAAAAAGTAACTGGCAGACTTCAAGTAACATCTGAGCATGTATTGTAGCCCTGGCAACTCAATACCATTTTTAGATGAACTCTCTGCTCTGAAAAGTTCAGGACTCTTTGGAATTCTCATGTACAAAGAGGGACACCAATAATGGGTCGACATGAACGATTGAGGGCAAACTGACCCAATTTTCCTATATGTTTAGTCACTTCTGGTTCTATTCAAGCAGTTATTTTGTTCATTAGTCATGCATTCTGTTTTGAGTCGAAAGGATTATGTTTTTTTAGAATGACACCTCATTCGTGGATGCATCGTAAATCATAAACTCCAAGGGCCTTCTGGCTTGTTATGGTTAAAACTTTTCTCTCGTCCTATCAATCGATATCACAAAGGAGTTTATTCACCTTTTTGAACATTACCTGCTGGTTGATGCTTTAACATATTAAAAGTTGGTTTGCATACATCTGAAATGTAGTTATGACAAACATTGATCTCAAGGCATTCATGAACTGAAATAAGTGCTCATTGACTAAATTTGTTCTCATTTTGCATGTCAAATATTCAATGTGCATCTGGGAGGCACAAAAAAAAGGTGCATGAAGATCTTTCAACCTGTTTTTTCTTTTAAATTATGATGTATAATTGATGGAATAGATGTACTGGTCAAAACTTCAGGAAAACTAGAGTGAACTACAATTGGAAGTGAATTAAAAATATGGGCAAGTGATCTGAACAGGGAAGGGATCGGCAGATAAACAGAGATAAGAGGTAAGCAATAAGGTTAGTACTCCTGTAAGATGGCGTGCACATCAAGAAGGACAAATCAGACAGGAAATTAAATTCCTGGTTTTCTGACTATATTTTGGAAAATCATATAATTGACTCTTTACACTGGATATATTCAAAATAATATTGTATGTTCTTATGTCCCCATCATTGAGTCCATTCAAGACTCAGCTTGATAGATTTCCATATATTGACCCAGACGTTCTGATGGCCTAATAGTTATTGCAACAGTGTTGGGAACATATGGAACTTCTGAAGCAGCTAACCCCAAAGGAACTGCTTAAAAAATAGAAAATTCCAAAGTCAACTACCCTGTATCAGGAACATCCCTTTAAAACTGAAGTAGTTGGAAGGTTCTGACTCACCTTAAGCTTAATTGTTACCCAGGAAAGATCAAAAGATTAAAGACCTGCTTGAACTGTTGGGTAACTATGAAAGTCAATCCCTAACTCATTACTGAAGCCCCTGCTGGATCTGATCCCACCATGATCCCTTCCGCAGCCCCCAACCCCGCCACCTTTGTTAGAATTGAACCTCCTCCAACTCAAACCGAAAGCCCCTCTCTGCTAATTGTAACTCCTTTTTGACTCCTAACTTCAACACATCTCTCTTCCCCAAAACAACGCCCCTGCTGGACACAATAGCACCCACACTGTCCTGACCTTTTGACCTATCCTCAACACTCGCCCACCTGGTACCTTATACCCAACTCCACCTCTTCCCCTATCCCCTACCCCTTTGCTCATCTGGCACCCTATCACCCTATTCCTTCATCCACTTAGTACTTGATACCTTTATCTATTCGACTTCCTCCCTCTTGCCCCGCAAGCATCCTAACCTACTCACCCAGCCATCTTCCACTCCACTGCTCACACTTGTCTGACATACCTGCCTTTTTTAAGTAGCTGTTTTTCCTTCTTTTTAAACATGAAATAAAGCATATTGACTGTCACAAAAAAAGTGCCGTGATTTCTTCTGCTGCCTGGACTATTTTGAAACAGAGGTTCCTGCCTTGAAATTTCCAGAGTATAAAATATATAAAATTAGCTCTTCACAAAGGTTTTAAGGTAGAAGATCAGTCATGACCTCACTGAATGGTGGAATGGATTTGAACAACTGAAGGACCTTATCAGCTCCTATTTATGATCTTATAACATGCTTAAGTTCCAGCTTTTGATTCTTGTCCAATTTAATCAGGTTATACAAAACCATATAGTTATTGAATTGTTCTTTAAAATATTTTAGCTTTAATTTTTAGTATTACAATAACAAATATCCTTCCAAAAAGAAAAAATTCTTGTGATATTGGATTTTCCTTCAATGTCTCATCTTATGATCAGTAAACATAATGAAACAAAGCTGACGCAAAGAGATTGGAATTCTTTGAGTACGCCCATCAGTTCAAACAGTGACATTGGGTTTAACAAAATAGTTGGGACCATTCAGAAACTGTTTATGTATAGCTCATTGTGTAATGAAGTTTCACTTTCTGATCATTAATCTGTTATCAGAAAGAAATACTAGCCTTTTGTCTCAGAGTTGTTATGAGTCTCTCTTGCTTTCCATTATGACTGCACTGCATGTTCTCTGAATTTCCCAAAATTTCCTGTGCACTTGCACTGGGGATTTCCTATCAAAACAATTTAGTCTGTTTTGAAACTCAAGATCACTCTCACACTTAGCAATGTACGTAAACAAGGAATGACCCACAATGAATCTGTTTAAAGGCTGTTTAGGACCATCGTGTTATCCAACCTGCTGTTTGTACAGGTGCAAATAGTCAATAATTGGAAGTCAAGTGCTCTAATGAGTACCTTTAAAAGGCACATTATTTTATTCAGTTCACGTTTCTGCCATTTCCATGATATTGCCTTACTTATCATTTAGTCTTACATAGCCACAGCAATTGAAATCAAAATCCTTTTAGCTGAAATAAAAACAGAAATAATTAGAAAAGCTCAACAGGTCTAGTAGCATCTGTGGTGAGAAAACAGAATTAATGTTTCGAGTCCAGTGACCCTTTTTTAGAACTGGATAAAAAATGCAAAAGTCTTCAAATTACTGCCTGTGTTGACAGAAATCATGAACCAGGTTTCTGTAACTAACATCTACTCCTTACATATTACAAAAAACAGATATTAGTTATAGGTAAGTAATAATGAATTGTCAGCATATAATTCCACTAATTAAAACTCTAACCCTGTTTTTTAGACTTCCCTTAAGCTTGTATGCATACATACAGACACCAAAACAAAATTGGTGGAAAAATCTGGGAAGGCGGTTCAATGGTCCTTGTTCTCAGAATTCACAGAGATGATCCTTTTGAGCTTCCCAGGACTAGCTGCCTCTTGACATCTCTTCTTCACATACTTCCCCTTGTTTGCAAATCAGTTGGTTCGCAAATTATAATGTTTCTGGCTTATTGATTTAAACCCACAGTTTGCAGCAAATGATTAGATTTCCTACAGTGTGGAAACAGCCCCTTTGGCCCAACCAGTCCACACCAACCCTCCGAAGAGTAACCCACCCAGACCTACTTCCCTCTGACTAACGCACCTAACACTATGGGCAGTTTAGCATGGCCAATTCACCTGACCTGCAGATTTTTGGACTGTGGGAGGAAACCAGAGCACCCGGAGGAAACCCAGGCAGACACAGGGAGAACGTGCAAACTCCACACAGACAGTCGCCCGAGGCTGGAATCAAATCTGGGACCCTGGTGCTGTGAGGCAGCAATGCTAACCACTGAGCCACCATGCCACCCAGTATGTGGAAGAAAATTGTCTAGACTTCTTCAGATTTAGATTTTCTTTTTAAAACTGCAGAGAAAAGGACATTGCTTTCCCTTTTGGAGGTCTAAAGAATTCTGACAATCTTATTCACACCTACAGGCTGCTCAGCTGCCTGAGAGCCAATCACCTTGTTGTTGGCAGATAGAAGACCTTTATCATCGACAACTGGTCACTTCACAGACCAAACAGCTACTTGTTACCAGCAATATCTCACTTAATATACCTCTCAGTTCAGGTGCAATTAAGTTTGCCCCACTAGTTGAACAAACAAGAGTTTCAATAGGTGCTGATAGCCTGTTATTTTTAAAATAAAAAGAATTGCAGAAATTTCTTTCAGAATTCTTGTTTTTAAAACAATTCTTCACCCATTTCAATCTATCTTCAGAAGGCAGAAAAATTAAAAAAAAAGTTTTTGCAAGTTCAGCAGTCAATTTTGAGATCCTTGGCTTATTTACAGTTTCACTCTATAGTGGCTAAGTGGCAGCATTTAGGGTGTCAGAGTTATTTTCCTATTTTACCTGGAGTGTAGCAGCTTAATAGCTGTTCTCAAACTATGACCTTCACAGCACACAAGTCCACACATTATTATGATAGGGCACTAACACGCAAAACAGGAGCTTTGCTTTTTCTTGTGTATCTCTGGAACAGTAAACCACAAAAAAATGTCTGCAGGGGATGGATGAGAGGGGTGGGTTGTCAGCCTCTCATTATCTCTTCCGTTTTAGATTTAAGTCTCCATGACTATACAAGTGTGTGACATTCCATGGATCCACACAAGACTGCCAGAGAAGCAGTGAATTTACATCCGCAGTCATCCTTTGGCTATATCGGGCCTCTTTTTGGAAAAAAAAACACGCATTGGAATCAAAAGTTCAAAAGTTCAATTTGTACATTTTGATCCATTATCATGACACATTCCCTGAATGGAGTCACAATTTCCAGTTCATCTGAGGAATAGCTTGCTTGGGATTAGTATTCTTACTAAGTACAGGCTACACTAAGTCATAAATTTGCAGCTTGGAAAATCCATTCATTTAATTTTATGTCCTGTAGTTGGGATTGCTCTAAGTAGTGAGAGTAGAAAGGACCTTTTATTGAGGCTGAAGCTCTGTTTTACTTGCTTGATTGTACAAGAATTGGAAAATGTTGAGTCTCTCCTTTACGAGGTACAGAAAACTCCATTTCCCAGCTGTATGCAATGAATTTTGATGCAATTATGAATTGAATAAAGTGTCCATCCATTTTCATGTCACGATGTTGGATTTGCTTTAGCCACCATTTTGTGATGTCCGGGGAGATGTAGAGCTTTGTATTGGATTATCAGTGCTATCATGGATTTCAATTGGATATAGAATTTTAGTGCTCTATAATCCTTCTTGAGAAACACCAAAGAATTGAGTCATCCACTTAACTGATGTGAATCACCTCAGAATCATTTTTTAAATTGTCAATATATCTACAAAATATATTTAGGTTGGGAATCCCTGAGGAATGTTGTAGAAATGCAGGATTATCCTGTCTTAACAGTTCCCTGTACGTAGATTTCCAATTAAAGATCAGACTAAGGCATTATTAACTATTACCTTTCAAGGAGTAAATCCATTAATGGCTGTTTAGCACATTTTATATTTACATTCCCTAAGTGGAGCTGAATCCTTTTAGATTCCTAATAAATCAAGAAGCATCAAAAAAAGTCGCAGTTTGTGAATCAGTCAACAGATGTCAGTAAAATGTCAGGATATATTGACTCCCTTCCTACTTCCAAACAGAAGCACCTTCTTTCTGATTTATCATTAGCCATTTGTTTTCCAATGTGCACCTAACTTAATCTGTGGAATAGCCTCTTGGTAATCAAGACGCAGACTGCTGCATAGTTGACTACAGGATTAAATCCTTGCTACTATTTGTAAAATGAAAACCGAGACCAATGGTTTAGTTTGTGTGTAATGCAAGTAATTGCCTCCCTCCTCCCCTTGTATTTAAATTCTCCACACAAGACATGTTCAGCTGTCATGACAGTAGTTATGTTCTCAGGCCAGTCAGTGTTCTTCTGTATAGAAGTAATAGTTTGAGTTTTCTTTTTAGGGAAACTGAAATTGCTTACTTTTCCTGAATGATACGTATATTTCTTCTGGTAAATGCATTGCTTTTATTTTCTAAACTTTACTTCGAATATGCTGCAAATTTATCTTTGTGCAACACTCGGAGCAAATTTATCACAAACATGGATAATTGGTGCCAAGACTGAACATTTAAATCTATCAATTACAATTTGCCAATTCACAAACATATAGTTACAAAAATTCTTAAGATTATTTATTTTGTTTTTAATAATGCTTTTTTAAAGTGTTCTTTTAAAGGTTGTTGCTTTCAATTTACCAAGCTGAGTAAAGATGTACATTATTGCCTTTCCCCTGAATCTTATCCTTGATTGTTAGGCAGCCCAAAAAGTAGGAGAGATATAGACAGACATTTCAATAATCTGAGGAAGTCAATCGAATCAGTTCAGGTTCTGATTTAACTTTGCAATGGAAAGCTGCATTTGTCAGTGTTGTGGCCGGTTGAACTAACTGAATTTAGATTACCATACCCTTTTATTTCAACTTTGATCTTAAAAATCCAATAAAACAATGATTTGCAATTTGTGCCTGTTTGTGGTCAGCAGAGAGACCTAAACAGAGACGCTTTGAGCCTACTCGTTTGCATCAGTGCAGTCATTAGTGTCAATATCTTGAAACTTCTGTGCAGTCTTTACAAGTATAGTTGAGTTTTCTGACCTCAGCAGCAGACTGGGGAAAAGTACGGAAGCAGATCCACTCAGGAGCAAAATGCTATAAAGTAGCAGCTTTCCAATATGCTGCAATATTGGAGATTGAAAGCAGGAAATTCAAATTCCTGCATTTTGGTATTGCTATTCCAGTTAGGAACATAGTTCATGTTATCTGGAGGGAGATTGAACTGCCTTGAGTGCCCATTTCTTCAATACTACAAAACAGAAGTTAACAGTAAACTGTCCTTTTCTTAATAAAACAAAGAACTGTGGATACTTGAAAACTGAATCCAAAACAAAGTACTGAAGAAACTCAGCAGGTCTGGCAGCACCGATGGAAAGAATGCAGAGTCAACCTGTTGGGTCCAGTAATCCTCCTTCATAACTTTCCCTTTTTCTCACTTGCCATCTGGAACACCAACACATGTCTTATTCTTTTCAAAGCAACATTTACACAATGAGCCTGTTATGTCATGCACTGAACCTAACTGTAGCCGACAAAATAATACATAATGCATGAAAGGCAAAGCATGAGAAGGGGTATTCATTGATTTTCACCCAATTAAAGAGGAAATTGTGTTCTTGTCATCAGAGATGGTAAAGTTAACAGCATTTTGCTGGTTCTGGATTAGGAGATGACCACCTACAGCCATTGAAATCTCTATGAAGAACCGCAAAGTCAGAACCTTCTAACACTTTTCCTTGCCTCTTTGATTTCAAGTAGGAAATTCTCATCAATTCATTCCGAACACTAGCTCTCCTTTCATCAATGAAATGAGGTGCTTAGAAATAGATGATTATGATAAGGAAAATGAACTGTTGAAACATTCGTCCTTCATTAAATATGATGAATATTGATGAGATGAGAAAGGGGTCTCCAAATGCAGCTATATTATCCCAGCTCATTTTTCTCTACTTTAACTCATGTAAAATCACCTCTTACAGTTTCTTTGCTCCAGTACACTAACATAAATTCTTTCATGATTTGGAGATACTGTTGTTGGACTGGGGTGGACAAAGTTAAAAATCACACATCACCAGGTTATAGTCTAACAGGTTTAATTGGAAGCACTAGCTTTTGGAGCGCTGCTCCTTCATCAGGTGGTTGTGTCTGATGAAGGAACACAACTACCTGATGAAGGAGAGGTGCTTCGAAAGCTCGCGCTTCCAATTAAACCCTGTTCGACTATAACCTGGTGTTGTGTGATTTTTAACTTGATATATTCTTTCACTGGGGAGCACTATGTTGCGGTAATAAGGGTATGGCACTTAACCATTCGCAGTATACAAGGGAGCAGGTTGAATGAGAAATGAGTTCTGTTCATTCTTCAGCGAGGGTTGAGTTCATTGCTGCAGGTGACTTGACAATTTGTCCCAGAATTCAAGGAAGCTCACCTGAACTAAAGATGTTAGTTGATCTGGTTTGAAATATAGGTTGCAACTCTGGAGGCATCAGCTGACAAGTTGGAGTGCTGTATAAAACATACTATGCCTCATAGCTACCCTACAGCAAGTCACACTGCAGATCATCGTGACCACAACTCTCTGGAGAATGTTCCAAGCAACTTGACATTATTGTTCACATTCCACTGGTGTGGTCCAGCACACGGAAGGCAAGAGGCCTGACACGTGCTCCTATCCTGAGAGACAATAATATCAGTCAGATGGATTCCAGCTGCAGCAAGTCCCCTCTTGACCTGTGCCAACACATTAAAAGATACTTTCAACACCCAGTTGGTCCGCTCAATCACTAACTTGGTAACAACATGTGGATCAATGTGGGGAAAAGAAAGGTGTTTTCAAGCCACATAGATTATTGCATAGAGTTTTCATTCTCCGCCAGCATATAAATATTCTGCAAGAAATTATTTTCCCAAAATATCCAAAAGGTTCTCTCAGGCTAAAGCCTGAGACTTGCAGGTGGTGATATTAATGGAGCAATGTTTAATGAGTTCCTATGACATTCCTCAGTTTGCTATTTTAACGAAGGTGTTAAAATAAGCAGTCTAATACTTTCACAAAAAGAACAGACAGAGGAATTCACACAAACTTGTCAAATGTTCATCTGCTAATATTACCAAAGGTACCTTTTAGGGTCCAGAGGACTTTTGTTTGTTTTCTAAAATGATCAAATGGCCTAGCTTTGAACAAGTTGTGAATTGTATTTCAGATTCAAGAAAAGATTTAATAGATTAGTAATGATTGGACCTTTTATGTACAGAATGATGGTGAAGTTCACTGAATGGTCTGACACCATGCTACAGTTTTCAAAGTCTCCATCAGGCATAAGTTACACAGAGTCAAGGCTAAACACATATTAGGGACTAAACTTCTGTTATGTTCTATTTTTACTAAGTACAAGGCATTAGTGAGAGCACACCTAAAGCATTTGAGTACAATTGTGGTCCCCTTGAGAAGGGATGTAGTTGCATCGCATGCAGTTCAGCGGAATTCACTAGTAATGGAGAATTGATCTGGTATAGATTTAGCTTTGGTGGTACTGATTTGATAGGCCAAAGGTCTCTTCTGTACTTTAAGGTTCTATGAGAGGTTTGTCTTATAAAGAAAGATCGAGCTGTTTAGGCCTATGCTGTCTGGAGTTTAAAAGAATGAAAGAAGATTAAATTGAGCTGTAAAGGATGCTAAAGGGGATTGACAAAGTCAATGTAGAAAGGATGTTTCCTCGTGGGGTAATCTAGAACAAGAGGTTGTGGTTTCAGGATACTGGGTTGCAGAGTTAAAACACAGATGAAGAGAAATTACTCCTTTCAAAGGGTTGTAAGTCTGTGGATTCACTATGTCTGTGTGGTGGATGCTGGGAAATTGAGTAATTTTAAGGAAGAGATACAACAGGTTGTTAATAATGGGTTGGAGGATTATGGAGAGCAGGCAGAAAAGTGGAGTTGAAGCCGAGATGAAATCCACCATGATTGCATTAAATGGTGGATTAGGGCAATTAGAATTGCCCACCTACTCAGTGGTTAGCACTGCTGCCTCACAGTGCCAGGGACCTGGGTTCGATTCCAGCCTCGGGCGACTGTCTGTGTGGAGTGTGTACATTCTCCCCGTGTTTGCGTGGGTTTCCTCTAGGTGCTCCGGTTTCCTCCCACAGATGTGCAGGTTAGGTGAATTGGTGATGCTAAATTGTCCATAGAGTTGTGTGCATTAGTTAGGGGGAGTGGGCATGGGTGGGCTACTCTTTGGAGGGTCGGTGTGGACTTGCTGGGCTGAAGGGCCTGTTTCCACACTGTAGGGAATGAAATCTAATCTATTAAATCTTTTCTTGAATCCAAATACAATTCACCACTTGTTCAAAACTAGGCCATACGATTGTTTTAGACAACGAATGAAAGTCCTTTGGAGTTTGAAAAGTTCTTGTTTTCTACTGTAAGTGAATATAGAAGGGATTCTACAGTAATGGGACAACATCTTCTGAGGTGGCAAACATGTATTCATCATTTGCCACCCACTAATTTTGATAGATGTGAAACCAGGTATTTAAAAAGCAAACAAACTACATATTTAGGTTGGAATTTGGCTGCATAACACAAGGCGTATAACACAAGATAGGAAATTTCCCAACTTCACACTCTTGCCTGGGTTTAAAGGGGTTGTTGGATCCAATTTTCACTCCAGGAAGGTAGAATCAATTCAGGTCCGTCAATTCTACAAGAAGAACCTCTGAGGCCAAGAGGGTGGCAAGTGCCAAAGCAGACTTGTTTAGAATTCCTATCTTGGATCTCTGAGACTTCATTTTCATGGACTTAGTGTGTTATTTAGTTTTTATTGCTTCAGTATCTCTAGTCATTACCCTCCATTCCAACTCCTACCCCCAACCCATCATACTGTCTCATACCATCATTACACCTCTATCCACACTCATACCATTCCACGGTCCCTCATAATCCTCTGTCATTTAAAGCCGTTCATAGAAACGTAGGAGATCAGAACAGAAGGAGACCATTTGACCCCCTCAAGCCTGTTCCATCATTCATTAAGATCAAGGCTAATCCTTGCACTCAATACCTTAATCCCACCCTTCCCACCCACCTCTTGATCGCTTTAGCCACAAGAATTATATCTACCTTTTTCTTGAAAACACCCAATGTTTTGGCTGTGGTAATGAGTTCCTCAGCTTCTTCATTCTAGGTGAAGAAGTTTCTCCTCCTCTCAGTCCTACAAATGTTTACCTCTTATTGTTAAACTATAAACTCTAGGTGGGAGTATTTCGTTCGATTAATTGAATTCTGGGTAATCGAATGTCGGATAATAAAGTTTAGCTGAGCATTGGGAGCTTGCAATCTTGCCGGATAATCCAATATTCAGATAATCGAATGCCAGATAACTGCGGTTCCTCTCTATAGCCCTCCCTCATGTACATTTGACAGTGGAAAAAAAATTCCATTCAAATTTTTTCAGTCCGTTCAAGTGTTTATTATCAACAAATAAATATATGTTCAGATCCCATTTTGAAAACAGGTGGTCATTTTAATTATCTGCTTAAACTGCTAATCAAACTATCAATTCAGAAACCCCTGCTCAGATTATTGTAGCCTTCAATACTCAGCCAAACATTCATAATGGCATAATAACAGCCCTTGGGTACAACGGCCTCCATTAAAACAGCATGACCAGATGGTAATTTGGTGCTTTTGGACCCTTGTTTTGTCTGTTCATCCAAGCAATTCAGCAAAGGGTTTATTTTAACTTTCACTGAGATGTTAGTGCCTTTTATTTATCTTTAAAGAGTATCCTTCAATAATATTTACTTCTACGCAAATCAATTTGTGACCTTCCCACTGTGGGTTAAAGACCTTGCAATAACCAAAACAGACTCTGTTTGCACTCAGCACTAAGTGCAAATGGCCTGCTGGGAAATTCCAGTTTTCCATCTCTATGAATCACACATGAGCCTCCATTTCCCTTCCAGGAAAAAATTGGATCTATTGGAAATGGTGAAAATGGATTTGCTTACCATTTTTTAAAAACTACTGAATTTTCCAGACTTCCCAGGAATTTTCCCGAGCATGAAAAGCTAGGGGCAAATAATATTGACAATACCAAGTTATGTTAAACCTGGATTGAGTATTAGTTCGATAATTAATGCATTGCATGCTGTTTTGGTTGCCATATTATGAAAAGGTTACAGATAGAAGAGATTTGCGAGCTTGATATCAGAACGTGTAAGCATACACATTAGGAAAGGATTGTCAGCGTGAATCTTCTCCCTTGAGAAGGTGGATTGAGAGGTGACCCTAATAATGTCATTGGAAATCATGAAAGTTTTTGAGAGGATACGGGACAATAGTTCCACTTCTGGGAAAGTGTAAAATTAAAGGTCACAAACATCAGATCATCACCAAAAATAATCCAATAGGGAATGCAAAGAAAGCTTCTCACCCAAAGACTGGGAGAAATGTGGAATTTGTTACCTTGAATGGTTGAAATGGATAGGATAGACACTGGACAAGTATTTGGGGAGATATAAATTGATGGTTACAATGGCAGTTTTGGATGAGCTAAGTGGCAGGAGGTACATGTGGAGAATAAATACTAGCATTGACTCATTCAGCCACATAGCTTGTTTTTGTGGGGCATATCCATTGTAATCTCTTGGCTTTGTGCTTTTTCTGATACGAACTCCTATTGAGCAACACTCCCTGATGGGAGCACTCAATGGCTAGATTATGTTTTTTTAAAGCCAGTTGTAGTTCTATCCTGAAATTATGTTCATGAATATAAGCATAACAATTAACTTGGGAGACTGTGGAACCATCTTGAAAAACCAACAAAAACAGGCAGAGAGAGTTATAAGACCTAAAGGAGAAACCCATTAAAACTATCAACCAGGTCAATTACCTGAGCAATGGAAATAACACGACAGTGACAATCAAGTAGGACAGCAATGTTTTCAATATAATTTCACAGTCCAGCTGAGTAGCTGGTTTTAAGTACAACTAGAGCCAAATACAGTGCAGAAGTACTAGATGATGCCCAGTGTAGTAGATGTGCTCCATTAGGTAGGTATCTGGCCATCATGGAAGAAACAGTGAAATATTAAGCTCAATAAGCAATCTGTGACTGATGTGCATCTCTTGTTCAGTGAAGGGTATATGCATGTTGGCAATTTATATTGTAATGTTGGCAATTTACATTATACTGTTGGTAACCAGAAAGTATAGCATTTTCCTTAACTCTTCCTGTAGGTATTCCTTTGGAGTCATGGCAAAAGCCCTCAAACCACTTGTGGAGAGAGTTGGCCCTATGGCACACACTACACTCCCATCAG
Organism: Chiloscyllium punctatum; assembly: GCF_047496795.1. Classification (NCBI taxonomy): domain Eukaryota; kingdom Metazoa; phylum Chordata; class Chondrichthyes; order Orectolobiformes; family Hemiscylliidae; genus Chiloscyllium; species Chiloscyllium punctatum. Next base: position 31,930,720 of record NC_092782.1, read on the forward strand.
ATCACATTTTCTGATCTCCTAAAGTACGTAGACTATTCTGCACAGAAATAAACCCATAAGCCCCAATGTTCTGTGTGTGTTTTGGTGCTCCTTTTAATCATATTCACCTTTTATCCCATCTTATGAGGATATCTTTCTTTTCCTTTGTCCCTAATGTGTTTTCCCTAAAATGCAGCCATGTTACTTACTCCATGTGGTAGCAAATTTTGCAATATAACCATTCTGTAGGTAACTTGTTTTCTTCCTGAATTCCTCCTTCGATTTACCAGCCACTGTCTTATATCCACGGCTATTACTTTTGGTTTACCCACATGTGAAAAAATCCCTACATCTGAGTTACTGATCCCATTCATAATTTTAAACACCTCATTTAGGTCCCAGTCTCCTCCCACCCCCATTTTCGAGCACAATTGGAACTTTCCTTGGAAGCAGTTGGTGTCAGGGGCCTGTCCTGCATACAGAATAACTCCTGATCCAGGAAACTCATATGGGAGCCGAGTGTTGGTGGGACATTCTCGCTGACTCTGCTGTGGGTGACAAAGTGCAAATCCAGAGCTTCTTGTGTAAATTGATATTGTGGGATGAATTCACTTGCCACTTAAGATGTGTGTACCATATATGAAACAGAACTACTTCATCCAAACCTGAAAACAACTAAAGCTTCCTTTAAGTACAGAGACTTTCTATCTAACATGGAATATAAGATTGATGACAAGCAACACAGAGTAAATAATAACCAGACTCTACCTCACGATAGGGAGACCTGAATACTGTCTGAGGCCATTTATTTAGCAGAACTCTTTGCAAACCCAGAAATGACAGTCAAACAGCACAGTAAATGCAAAGGAAGAAAGGAGTGCCTCTCCTTAACTGGTAAAATAACTTACGATGACTGCCAATGTGCCAACTGCAATATTTCTGTAAGACTGAATTTTTTTTTGGCGAAGTCTGGGTTGTGTTGAATTCCCTACAGGGAGTTCTGCCATGTGGCCTAGAAAGTTTTCTTGCGAAGCCTTATCAACTCATTGCATTAAATACCGAACCCCACTCCTGTGGTGTTCCTCCCATCTGATTCGGGCCCCAGCCTACAATGTGTAATACTCACAACAAATAACCACTATCAGGTATCTGTTGAAAGAACATTACTCTTGTGCTGTGCCATCTTTGAAAGGGTCTTACACAACTAGATGAGAAATTGCATCCTGACCCTGCCTGCTCACTCAAGGACAGATTGTGAGCAACAGAAAAGGGGAAGATGGCATTGTGATTTTCTGATCAGGACCTGGAAGCTGTCATTAATGGAGCAATGGAAAGAGAAGCTTTCTCTTACTAGTGAACTGTCAGAGGAGGCCACGCCACTAGATCCTGACTGCCTGGTCCAAGGTCACTGTCCAGGTAAGCGCCATCTCGCTGGTCCATAGGAATGGCCAACAGAACTGTAAGAAGTTCAAACACCTTTTCGACTCCTCCAAGCACATCCATTTTTCATTCACTCTTGGGACGTGGGTATCATTGGCTGGCCAGCATTTATTGCACCTGCAGAGTTGCTCTTGCAAAGGTGGTGGTCAGCTTTTTTCTTGAACTGCAAAATATTGCGACGAAAGAGTTGTTCGGGAATGGGGGAGACATTTCATATACACAGGGGATAGTGTCTTACGTTGGCCGGGGATTAAGGATCTGCAGCTGTGTCCAATACTGTACCTGGATCTAGTTAAAAATCACACAACACCAGGTTATAGTCCAACAGGTTTAATTGGAACCACACTAGCTTTCGGAGCGACGCTCCTTCATCAGGTGATTGGATCTGTGTACCTGGATCTGTGTGCTAGATTCTTTCCCATTTAAAAACCCTTACTTCTCACTCCCCCCACCTCCTTTTCCCCTTAGTTATTGAGGATGGAACCAATGACTGACAATAGCCCACCCGCTGAGAAATCCACTCAGGCAGCTCCAATTAAGAATTGCCCTGACCCCTGACTGGCTGTATGTTTTCTTTAAATGCGTAAGCCCTATTCCCTGGATTGTCAACTATGGAGTTACAAAATGGACTTTTCCAAGGTATACAAGATGGATATCCCTAGTGGATACCTGTCAATGGCCAGTTCTCTTATACTAATATGCAAGGTTGCCTTGGCTGGCTGTGCTGGACTTCAGTGCGGCCTACTACCTTAAGACTTTGAGGCATAGCTGCTTGTTTGCTGCACTTGGTTGTGTGTTTATTGCGTAAGCTGTTGACATGTTCTGCAAGTGTGAGATTGATATAGCACACTGCTATACTTGACTGAGGACTGCAGGTCAGTTGATGAGATAAAGCAGTATTCAAGAAAGACCACAAAATATTGTACAATAAATGCCTACATTCCAAATAACTATAACCCACTGTTACATATTTATTTGAGACTGGATCTAATCAACTGGTTAAACAGGGCATTATCTATAAACTATCATAGTCAAGTGGATATTGTTAGACGTTTGTAAGCAACAGTCAAATCATTGGAACTCAGTCTATTTTTCTCTTCATGGGCAACAACGGAAAAAAAAATGTTTAATTGAACTCTCTTGTACAATTGAAAGGAATATAAAGTTACCAAGCAAAATTATGACAATCATTTTCCTTTTAGCCTGACTATATCCGAAATGTGTGAAAGTGAGGACTGCAGATGCTGGAGATTAGAGTTGAGAGTGCGGTGCTAGAAAAGCACAGCAGGTCAGGCAGCATCCGAGGAGTATGAAAATTGACATATCTGGCAAAAGTCCTTCATCAAGATTCCTGATGAAGGGCTTTTGCTGGAAACTTCAATTTTCCTGCTCCTTGGATGCTACCTTACCTGTTGTGCTTTTCCAGCACAACACTCTTGATGATATAGGAAATTTGACCGAACTGATGAAACTCATCACAACTCTTAACCAGAACAGTGTCAAGATTAATAACCTTCCATGTGGCCTATTATGAAGTTGAAGGCATGTACTGTACCTTTAAGAGTGTGAATGCTGTTTTGCACTGAGAGCTTACAATCGCATATCATATAACTAGCTAGCAGTCAGAGTATATTGTAAAATTGAAAATATGTAACATTTGGCTGTGAAATAGATATCTGAGTTGGTTGCTGTTTTGATGATAACTTGAATTTAACCAATCAGTTTGAATTATGCCCAAGGATATTCAAACCTGATCGAGTTTGAATTTATTGTTTTTGCCAACATCAAACCAATGACATGATCCAATGTTAGGGGGGTATAAAAAAGGCAGGCAGTTTGAAAGTCAGACAGAATAACTGCCATCAAAAAACACCTAAAAGATTGAAACACTCTCTATCAAAGGTACTTTTTTATATAAAACATCTTCTCTGTAAATGACAGAAGACGACCCAGGAAGATCTTCAGACGGAAGAAAACAGACAACAGCCGCTCTTTGATTTCAAAATGAAGTTGATGTAATTTTAATAAGTGTTTTATTGGAAAAGTGTATTGTTATAGAGTTGGAGGCAGGTAATAAGCAGTTAAGAGAAAGGGGGGCTTAGAGTTGTGAATAGTTGTTGTTTAATGTTCACTTCTGGAGTTAAAGAATAAATTGATATTATTTTCTGTAAATAGTGGAATTTGGGAGTTCTCTGTCACTCATATTTTAACAGATCATGAGATGAAGAGAGCTTTTCTGGGTGTTTGGTTTAATTAACAGATGGGTTCACCACTGTGTTGTAACAGGCCATATAATGGCCAAATTCACCATTATAATACTTGTACAATGAGGTCTTATCAAAGATGTTTTTCATTGTATTCTATGTGATGTAGCCTGAGATCAACAACATCAGACTAAGGTTAGAAAACATATGGAAGAACATAATCAATATCATTTTCAGCTCTTGAAAAGCAGGATCTTTCCTATCAGCTGCACAGGACATTAGTGAGGCCACTTTTGGAATGTTGCACACAATTCCAGTCACCCTTCTATACGAAGGATGTTGTTAAAATTGAGAGGGTGCAGAAAAGATTTACAAGTATTTTGCCGGGTCTGTAGGGTTTGAACCTACAGGGAGAGACTGAGTAAGTGGTGGCTTTTTATCCCTGGAATGTTAGAGACTGTGAGGTGACATTATGAATGTTTATGAAATCATGAAGGGCATGGATGAGGTGAATAGCCAAGACCTTTCTCTTAGGGTGCAGGAATCCAAAACTAAAGGGCATAGGTTTAAGGTAAGAGGGAAAAGATTTAAAAAGGACCTGAAGAGTAGCATATTCACACAGAGGGTGGTGTGTGTATGAAATGAGCTGCCAGAGAAAGCAGAGGAGGAGGGTACAATTACAATATTTTAAAAGACATCTGGATGAGTATATAAGTAGAAAGAGGTTTGCAGGATAAGGGCCAAACGCTGGCATATGTGACTAGGTCAGATTGGGATGTCTGGTCAGCACTGATGTGTTGGACCAAAAAGTCTGTTTTTGTGATTCTATGATTCTATGACCCTATAAGTCTTGGCCACATGTACAATGAGAATATATCCAAGTATCCACTGTAAATTTGCCCTATGTATTAGTAGAACTGGTCAGGCATCAAATATTGATTGCTTTGTTCACTTAAGTTTGCATGTGTTGTAACACAGTACAATTGCTCAGATGTTCAAGCTTTGAGGTGTCTGTTCTTGTTTTCATTCCTAATGGTTTATTTTGAAAGATCTAAAATACATTCCTCAATGAAGAATATTTCAGATTTATTTGTGTGTTTTAAAATGTTTTTAAAAGAATCTATATAAAGATGCATCAGATTAATGTTTTTATGTCTGTTTCATGCAAAGCCATTAAATCTGGCTCAGAACTGTTGACTGCAAGTTCAGATCTAATTCACAGCCACCCAGCGAAGATGATGTCAGATCAAAATAAAAGGATGTGCTCGAGATAAGAACAATCTGATGACTCAACACTGACATTGCTCTTTGACACAAAGAGTGCAGAGCCAGCTTGAAAGCACTTTAAGGTTGTTAGACATCAGCAGGTTTCAGAATGCGCGCAAGTTTTACATATAACAGAGATCAGAACTGCAAAATATTGAATTAAATGATTTATTGTCACTTGTACTTAACAAATAAATACAGTGAAAAGTGTGATATGTCACCCCGCTCTGGCACCATTTTGAGTTGGAGGATTTTAAGACATAACTAAACTATAACTGAAAACTGAGCTCTTCCTCCCTTCTTATGCTCCACTTGACATTGTGGCTGGGGTGTGGGGGGGGTGTCTCCAAAACAGGGTCTCTGCCCACCAACACAATCCAAGAGTCCCACTCCAGGGTCACCATTGTGGCCACCGCTCCTCCGCCAGGAGCACCACACTGGGCCTACCACACCACCACTGATGAAACCACTGCTCCCGTCAATCAGCCAGGAGTGCCGATTCAGGCTGACTGCATTACCACGGCTGAAGCCCAGCGTCCCAATTTCCGACACCGATTGTCTTTTCTGCTGACCGCAGAAGCCGCCGTGCCATTGCCTCCATCTTGAAAGCCGGTGCCATCACCCATCACCTTGAGTCCTGTGCTGCATACTAGCTGGATAAATGCCACAACCTGCAACATTAGTCAGAGTAAGTTGAGGTTCACATGAGGGCCATGGGAAGAGTAGTGGTGGGAGGTGAAAAGGAATTCAAAAAGCCTGGATCTCGGATTGGGCTAAAAGAGTTCTCTTACTCCTCAACCACCATATTATATGTAACCAAATGTTAAAAGAAAAATCAGTTTGAAGCAAGTTATAACATATTGTTATAATTGGGTCATATAGATGGTTTCAATGAGAAACTAATTGCATAATTATTTAATAAAATCAGAAGATAGTGATTCGCCTATTTTGCAAAATCGTCACTGCTGTTATTGATATCTATTGTGTGGTGTTTAAACCATCTGGGAGCTATGTATAGATCTGATGCCACAAAATTTCCTTATTGATATTAGTCTAACCTAGTGACACCAAATGGGGAACAATGCCCCAAATTTTGGAACAACGTAGGCTCAATATTGATAAACTGTAAAAGTTAATTATGTAGTACTGTTGCCTGGTTATATTATATCTACAATACATGATTGCTTTTTGTGAGACTTCAAGCTCAACTTAAAGAGTAAGCTCACATCACAACTACTGAAACATTTTGGTACACAACTTAGAGACAACTAAATAACTAAAACTTGCATAATTGCCTTTCAGGAGCAATCCTCTATATCTTGCTGCATACAGCTTATCTCAATACGTCAGTTAGCCCTTTCAGATACAGTACTAATTGGCCAATACAGCAATGATAGTCCAGAAAGCATTGTTCTCTTGTTTAGGTGATTAGGATGAGTGTCCTTCTCAAATCTTACCAATACTACAACTCACTTTACAGAAGCTATTGGAGCTTGTGAAAATCAGGATGGAATACTCCAAGTGGGATTTTTGAGTGGAGAGGGAAGGATGAAAATCTGTTACAGATGTCTTAATTTAGTGAGTTGTTCCAGAGCCCCTGCACTACTTAATTTATGAATCTTGCCAGGTATAAGTTGATTCAAAAATTGACCTGGTTTCAAAATAACAGCTTAATCTGGTCATTTCAATGGAACCATTTAAACAGAGGACTGGACTCACCACATAAACCCAGTGGCTACACGAGCAGGTCAGAAATGAGGGATTCTGCGGCGAGTAATTCACCTCCTGACATCCCAAAGTCAACATTGTCAACAATCTACAAGGCACAAGGCAGGAGTGTGATGAAATACTCCCCACTTGCCTGGATGGGTGCAGCTCCAACAATACTCAAGAAGCTTGACGCCATCCAAGACAAAGCAACCCACTTGATTGGCACCACATCTGCAAACATTCAATTTCTCCACCACCAGCACTCAGTAGCAGCAGTGTGTACTATCTACAAGATGCATTGCAGAAATCCACCAAAGATCCTTAGACAAAGACAGCAGATACTTGGGAACACCACCATCTGCAAGTTCCCCTCCAAGCCACTCACCACTCTGACTTGGAAATATACCGTTGTTCCTTTACAACCATTGGGTCAAAATCCGGGAATTCCCTCCGTACTGGCATTGTGGATCAACCCACAGCTAGTGAACTGCAGCAGTTTAAGAAGGCAGCTCACCACCCCCTTCTCAAGGGCAAATAGGAATGGGCTATCAATGCTGGCCAGCCAGCAACACCCAAGCCCCACAAATTAATTTATAAAACAGTGTACTGGTGGAAGATTTAGGGCTCGCCCAGATGAAGAGGAGGAGAGAGAAGTAAACATTAATTTTGAACATATATGGGAATTTAAAACAAAATCCATCCATCAAGGTCATTCAGTGCATGTAGAATTTTGGAATCTTAAAATTGACATGATATGTTGTAAATTTCTCAATGTCACATTATTTATGGGCGGCACGGTGGCACAGTGGTTAGCACTGCTGCCTCACAGTGCCAGAGACCCGGGTTCAATTCCCGCCTCAGGCGACTGACTGTGTGGAGTTTGCACGTTCTCCCCGTGTCTGCGTGGGTTTCCTCCGGGTGCTCCGGTTTCCTCCCACACTCCAAAGATGTGCAGGTCAGGTGAATTGGCCATGCTAAATTGCCCGTTGTGTTAGATAAGGGGTAGATGTAGATGTAGGGGTATGGGTGGATTACGCTTCGGCGGGGCGGTGTGGACTTGTTGGGCCGAAGGGCCTGTTTCCACACTGTAAGTAATCTAATCTAATCTAATCTAATCTAATCGCATTTTAACACAAAGCAAGGAATTTCTAGGCCCACTCAAATCTTTCAGAGGAGTGGGTGGGGAACCTAATTGGCAGGAGTGAAAAACTCAGTTTCCCAATGGTGGGTTATTAAATCCTCAGAATATTTCAGGGTGGGTTTTCCTGAACCTCAATCCACTTCAGAGGTTGTGCTCTTGTCCGAGTCAAGCTTTTGGTGAATGTGACCAGATGTGGACATTCTTCTAGTTGTCAGTGAGCTGATGGTGTGTGAGCTGCTGAGGGTTTTGGCTCCTTTTATATTTTAAGTGAGAATTCTCCAATCTGAATGAGAAGCAGTAACATTATTGTGCAACTAGTGATGTAGCTGCAAAAAAGTGACAGTCATTGAATTCTCTAGGGATGGGTGGAGTGATGAGGAGAGGTTGAATGATACTCTTGTGTTGCAGGGAGTGGAATACTTGGTTACCTTCTAAATATGGTGCCCCAATGTTGGCACTCAGAAGGTTCCAGTGAACTTCAGGACTTCCTGCCCATTATATTTGGTGTTTTGCTCACTCATGTGTTTGTAGTGAGCTGAGAAGAAAGTAATTGTTCCAGAGAAATCGAACGGCCACAAGCAGAAATACCTCTCATTTTAATGGCTCTCTGTGATACTGAACCTCAGAAGTTAAAATTCCGCCTAGTGTCAAAAAAAGCTCCATCTGCCTTAACTTCTCGATGTTGTTCATCACCTGTTACTTCTTGTATGAGTGAGTGATTGCCTTTCCCTGCTCAACATATAAGTGAATGCAGGCATAGGTAAGGGCTGAACAAAGTACTGTCATTACTGAGCTCTGACTGATTGGATACAATGTGTTCACTCTCCTAGCCTTTTATCTATCATGGAAAGATCAATGATATTTATAACTGGCCGTACAACAAAAGAAAATCTATTGAACCCATAACAACAATACAAGAGTAATATTCCATTCAGGGTAGGGAGGCTGTCTTCCTGATTTTAGCCTGAATCCTGCAGGGTTCAGGTTACTCTCAGCTGGGTTCAGTGCACCTGTCAACAGGTAGTGATGGCAATAAAGGACGTGGACCTTTCTGCACCTTGTGTTACTTGTGATTTTTAGCAGGTTCAGGAAGAGGGCAGAGCTTGATGCCCCTGCCCTACCAAGTCTGTCAGCCAGCTGTAAATAGTTTAGGTGGTTTTGTTAAGATTTCAAGTGTTTTGGTTTCCATTTTGCTTTGCCAAACAACTTTTAGCCTCTTTTGTGCTGGATTTCTCTCCTTTAGATAATGTCTTTTTGTGTATATTCAGTGTCGTTGAAATAAATAGTGGCTGAACTGGAATCTTAATGCATTCTGTAAGAGTTTCCATTCCCAGCTTCCCCCACTCACATTGGTTCTCAGATTTCAGAAATTACAAGAACAAAATGCAAATGACACGGAGTTCGAAGCAACCTTAGAATCATTTGTTTATTAAACTCTCAAAACTACCTCCTCTTTACAAATCCTCCTGTAACTCTCCCAGACTTTTTCACAAAATCCTTCACAAAATCCCTATACAAGTTGCCTGAAGCTGACATAAATTATTCCAATTCAAATCCCTGTACAACTGTGACGTACAATCACACACACACACACACACACACGCACACACACACACACACACACACACACACACAGTTGAATAACATCTTGAATCATGGACATTATGGAGAATTTAGCATGACCAATCCACCTAATTTGCACATCTTTGGACATCTTTGAAAGTTGTTTAAATGACAGAAATACTTGAGCACACAAAATCTAGCTCAACACCCCAGTGCAGTGCTGAGGGAATGCTGCATTGTTGGTGATGATGTCTTAAAGCTGAGGCTTTAAACTATTTGTTCATCTGCCCTCTGAAGCAGATGTAAGACTTCAAAGCACAATATTGGAAAAGAGTAGTTGAATTCACTTTGTTTTAGCCACTAACATCTGCAGTATTTCTCAATCAAAATCATTTGAAATTAAAACTTTAAAAATGCATTATCCAGTTACTGTTGTTGTTAGTGGAACTTCTCTGCACGGAAATTCATCACTTCACTTCCAACCACATAAGACTTCAAAATGTACTTTATTGGTTGTCATGTATTTTAAGGTGCTGCCCTGGCAGGGAAGATGCTATAGCAGTCTTGTTTTTCTTCACATGCTCATACATTTACTGAGGCAACTGGACGGCTTTACTGGATTCTTAGCAATACTCTTCCAATGGAAGAAGCATCCAAAAGAGAAGAGAGTTAACAACATCCACCTCCAGCAACCAGACTCAAAAAAGGGTGCAAACTGCAGACACATGAAGGGTGTCATTGTACCTGAGAGTGTGATGAAGACTGGCTCATTCAAGCCATTTAAGGGGGAATGGATTACTATCTGTCAAGGAAGGTTGTATAAGATCACAGGGAGAAGGCTGGAAAGTAAATGCCTCCTTTGACCATATCTGTGCTAGCTCTCCAATAACCATCTACTGCAATGCATCAATTCCATGAGTCAATGTTACCCAGCATTCTTACAGCAAGCATATATTTATTTGAATATCCATGGAACAAACTGTAGCCTCAGAACCTAAGGCTCTCATTACTTCATGTAGCCTAGAATTTATTGAGAATATTGCCACACAGGTGCATGGTACATATACAGGCCCATGTACATAAAACTGTTAATACACTGCTTCACCTAGACAATTCTGCCAACACCCTGTTGTTTCACCTTGCATATTCAATTCATGGCTCACAGGAAGGTGTGGACGATGGCCACAGGAATATCATTACACTTATTGAAATTCAGCTGGGTATTTAAATTTAGCAGAACAAGCCTCGCTATCAAGATTACATTGGTTATCATTGACCAAAAATTGAACCGGGCAACCACTGAGTTCACAATGAAAAATCAATATGTGATGCAATTAATTTTGGTGATTGGGTATCATTTAAATAAAACTGCCAAGCTACTAAATGAACCAGGTAGTGAAGGCCAACAGCCAATTCTCTGACTGAGGAGGATGGGCAGGAAACCTGACTTGGTAGAGTTGATTTTGGAGGGAGATCTTAAAGTGATATGTGATAGCATGGGACACTGTTATAAAGAGACCAAAAGTAAATGAGGCACTTCTGGCTGAAGCACTCATGCTCCTCTTGACTTGACACACATTGGCTAAGGAAATATCTTGGCGTCTTGTTTTCTAAGCTTGCTCCATTGATTCTTTTAAGGATTGCTGGCTTGGCAACTCCACACACAGTTCCACTAGGTGTGGTCTTGCACAGCACCAACATAGAGAATGCATTCACTACCGAAAGAGTAATTAACTAGAAAATGTCTTAGTGTGTTATGAGTGGGCAACCTCATGAGATCAATAAATCTCCTTTCCAGTCCCAGGTCACCCAATAGGACTGATAGTACAATGCTGAATTGATTCTGCTACCATAGACCACAGCAACAGCACATTTAATACCATTATGTTATAGCCACTAAAAGAATACAGGTCAATGAGAAAGGGCTTAAATTTGCACCTATTTTAGAAGCAAATGCTTGCAACTAATTTTTTTTTTGAACACTACCCCTATCTGTGAAGTTGGTGTTAGGAGATTGGAACATTGAAGTAAAGAAAAACAGCAGCACAAACACACAACTGTAATTTATTACCATGTGGGTGAAAAGTATTTTTCTGTTGGAAATGTTACTTAAAGGGGCATTGTCTTCATGAATAAAATCATTTGGCAAACCTCTTTGTTGAGCAGGGAAAAGAGCCAGAAGAGCTGGGTGCCATTTTCACCACAATGACGTCATGCACAAGAGATGAGATTATGCTTTTTGGTGCAAATTATATTGCCGCCTTGTGTGTTTGTAAACAAAGGAAAAAGGTCCCATTTAAAGCTGGTTAAGAAGGCATGCTGTTTATTTGGAAAGCAGAAAATAAAATAAAGACTGGATTGTTGCCCTTGAATGAGTAAGCCAGAAGCTTACTCCCTTTTCAAAATTTCAGCCCCTGCGTTGGAAACACATGCTCACTGAAACTGTAAGTGGCAGAGACTCTGATTCACATCATACATGCCAAATGAGAACTGATGGAGCAATTGTCTCCTGTGTAGATTTGAGCTAATGTTTGGAAAAAAAATAGATTTCCTAATGCTGCTTCTCCTCCACCCCACACATCGTGCAAATGTTAGGCGTTAATGCGATGAGTCCCCCCTCCCCATCCCAAGTACTCTTGCGATTTATTTAGCACTTCTATAGACTCTGTCAGTAGTGATAGATTACTTGAGTTTGTGAAAACTGTTGTTGATCATAAATCACAGGACATTCCACACTGACACAG